>NC_034611.1:25374421-25388682 GCF_900095145.1 Mus pahari | reverse complement strand
GAGAGAGAGAGAGAGAGAGAGAGAGAGAGAAAGGCCTGCCATGGCCATGAAGAGAGAAGGGGGAAAAGGAGAGAGAAAAGAAAGGCTACAGCGTAAGAGGGAGAGAGTAAGAGGGAGAGAGTAAGAGGGAGAGTAAGAGAGAGAGGAGGGGCCTAGCAGCCCCTCTTATAGTGGGCTTGTTATCTTGCTGTTGCTAGGTAACTGGGAGGAGTCTAGCCTAAAGGTGAGAAGCTTGGGACATTGTGTATGTGACTGAAAGCCACAAGCCTCTCCTGTGGGGGCTGTGGGGCGGTAACTTCAACAGGAGCCAGGGGTCTAGGAGACATGAGGGAAAACCTTCCATTGCATGTAGGTGAAAATTATCACCACAAGGTCCTACTTCCATTCACACCTCAGCTCAACTGGAGACCAGCCTGTCTGTGCATAGCTCATTACCCCACAAGTGACATACATTGCTACCACTGCTACAGTGGTATTACTGTACTAGCATTAAGAGATTGTCTTTAGCTATTGAAGTTCTGCTTTTGTACTTTTTAACTTGAATTTTTCTTTCCAAATTTATGTATTCTTATGCTTTCTTAAGGCATTATATGAAAGAAGATGCAATTGTGCCCAGTTCTCACAGGCAATCTTTTGAATTTTCCACCAGTTTCTTGCTGTTGCAATATACAACATTAGGACACAGGACTTGGGTGGAAAAATGATTCATTTTTTATTTAATTCATGATTCTTACAATTTCATTATTCTCATGAGGTTTTAGATTCAACTGGTAAGCAGGATATGAAGGTGTTTGTCAGTTTAGTAGTACTTTCTTGGATAATGTTTAATGGGAGGATTTTATACATGAGAACACTGCATTTGTACCACTTCAGCCCTCTGACTATGACGGGCTCTTCTAGTCTTTCAGCCTCCTTCTCCTCCATCTTCCCTTAGCCTTTGGTATTCAGGTATTCATACTGTATGTAAATGCACCATATTTGAGCCTTTGGTATTCAGGTATTCATACTGTATGGTGCACTTACATACAGTATGAATACCTGAATACCAAAGGCTCAAATACTTCTTGCTTTCTGTGTACCCCCAAAATACTTTTTTTTTCATTTTGACATTTTGCACATCTCTAGCTGCTGAATAATGAAGCTTCCTTAAGTAAATGTAAGAGGTGCCCTTATGTATAAAAATGTGTAGAAAACAGGTTGAAAATATATTTGTTTGATATGTGGTGGTTATAGATTTTACTTGAGGGGATAGGACCTCTCCATACATGTATTCCTGGATAGGTTTACAGTACCATAAATTAGTTCCAACTATGTGTGTGGGTTTTAGGTCTAACTAGATATCTTCTTCTTGCCCCCAAGAAAACAGTACTACTATTGCTCTGTTGAGGCTGTCTTACTGGTCTCATCCTTGTAGTTATCTATAGCTCCTTCTGCCTCCTTCAATAATTGCCCATTTCCTAAATTTCTGACTTCTTACATCACTCTGGCTTTTATACTCAATGCTAAAAATTAAAATTTATGATCCACAAATAAAAAACAGACAGCATTTCTTTTCTGGGTATGAGTTACTTCAGTCATAAGGTATATTCCAATTCCTTCCACTTACATGTAAATTTTATAGTTTCATTTTCTCATGATGTTGATTAGAACAGTATATATATTTCATTATCAGTCAACAGACATCTATAGTTTCCATTTATTAACTATTGTGGAAAAAGGGTTAATGAATATTGCTGACCTAGAATATCTGCAGTAGGATATCATGTCCTTAGGGCATATGTCTAGGTGTAGTATAACTGTGACATACAGTGTATGTATAATCTGCTTTTTGAGAATCCCCACACTGATTTCCATAGTGGCTACACTAGTTTACAACTTCTCTGAGGATAAGTTTTGCCTCTTCCTTACGTGCTACTAGGAAGTGTATGAGTTGTTTTCTGAGTGTAAGCCAGTTTGACAGGTATAAGATAAAAATCTCAAAATAATTCTAAGCTGTACTTCACTTCATTAGTAAAGATGTTGAGCACTATTTGAGATATTTCTTAGACGTTGTCATTTCTTTTATTTCTTTTTCTTTTTTAAAATTTATTTATTTATTTACTTATTTATTTATTATTCTTTAAGGTTTCTTTATAGTCTAGTTGTTATCCTCCTCGCGACTGCTCCTTATCCCATTTCAACTCCCCCCCACCCCGTCTCCTAGAGGATGGCCGCACCCCACTCCCATGTCACCAGACCTTCCTACTCCCTGGGGCCCCATGTCTTCCCAGGATTATGTGCTTTTTCTCTCACTGAGGCGAGACACATATTGTATATGTGCCTTGGGGCTCATATCAGCTGGTGTATGCTGCCTGGTTGGTGGACCAGTGTGTGAGAGATCTTCAGGATAGAGGTTAGTTGAGACTGCTAGTCTTCCTAGGGAGCTGCCCTCCTCCTATGCTTCTTAATTACTGATGATCCTATTGAATTTGTTGATAACACCCTGTCTTTCATATATTATGTACCAGTATACAAACTCTTCACCCAGTGAGGTAAGTTCCACATCAATCCTATGTGTTTGTTTCTGCATTTTCTTGTTTTAGCTTATACAGAAAATACAACAGAAATTGCATTTTAATTGATCTATTGAGAAGTTCCAGGATTTCTATGTTGCCAACACTGCATTGTAGCTAATAGGCTTTTTGCTTTTCTGTTTGTTTCAAACTACTTAGCCAACAGGAATACAGCCAAACATTTAAAACTTAAATATAGTTAGGTTTGTTAGAAGAAATTGCAAACAAAAAACACTTAAACCTTACTAATTCATATTCAATTATCTTAGAATTTTCCAGAAAGAATCGAAATTCTGTAGTGAACTTTAAACTTACAGTATATAATAGCTTCAGAAGAAATGCTTTCTAAAACCACTTCATAATGAAAATGTTTACCACTCTACTGGAAAAAATTCTACGTAATTTTAAGTATTACCCAATTTGATTTAATTTGATTCTTTGATATGATAATTATAAATTTCTAGTAACTACTTTTACTAAAGGAATTACATAGGAATTATAAGGAAAATCATCTTATAAGTGTATAACATAATGAAGAAACCAAGAAGTCATAAATAGCTGTGTGTGAAAAGATTCAGAATTAGCATTTACACAGTATTCTTTGCTTGTGCATGCTCCATAGAAACATTGCAAGTCACTCTAATTAAATGTAGATATTCAGAATTATTTAAACAAAGAAAGCTATAACCAACCATGTTATATAGAAATAATCTAATATAATATTTTTATTGAATGCATGTTCTACTTAATAAGGGGAGTTGAGTTTATGACTCTTCTTACTTCTCATTTATTTTCTGTGTTTGGATCACTGTTAGATCACACATTGATCCTGTCTATGAACAACAGACAAATGGCAGTGTAGAAATACGTGTATTCAGAGAGGCACACTACAGGAAAGCAAGCATACTTCCCTCAGCTTCAATGCATCCCGACTAACTTCATGTTTAAAATGATTTTTCCTCTTTGTGGTTGTGAATATGACTTACTAGATTCAAATATGTTATAACCTATGTAGGAGGGCCCTCAATAGAGAAAGACACTTGATCTCAATTAAAATTTCATATTCAGCATGCAATGATTTAGTCACATTTCTATTAGATGTTCACATTACTAAAACTAAACCTACCATTGGGATCAACTGTAACAACTAAATAGTGTCCAGTTCCTTTTTCCTTTTATTGATTTTTTTCTATACCACCTCTCTTTCCAATGGAGTTTCCTTTTTAGATTATCTGTTCTAAAAATGCATGTGCACTTGTTAGGAAATTATGTCATTCTATAAACATGTGTTTCACAGGCATATATATTATATCTATAAAATCATCTATATATAATATATATGGAAATTTATATTTCACTGAAAATGGACCAATTCCATCGTCCATTTTATACATTTTATATCTAGTAACTTTTTTCTTATTAATGCTGAAGTTTAAAAGCAGAAAAATCATACTGTCTGGTACATGCCCAAACTAAGAATAAATGGCAACAGAAGCAGAAGCACAAAACAATCAGGAAATGGGTGATAGGGCAGGAAAAAAAGAAGAAAATCAAGAGAATTTCCATAATCTTTGATAAATCAGGACAAAGGGAGAGACAGACTCCTATTTATCCAAAATATTGATTCATTACATAGAAGTATGATGGAGTGTCACAGAAACAGACACAATACTTATTTTTACCTTCCAATAAATGCATTTTCTAGAAATTATATAACTTAACAAGAGGGCTTTATAACTATAAGCTAAATAATATATGTAGCATTTATTTCTTATTTGCTTAAATGTTTGAAATGGCTAGGGGATCTATCTGTAAGTTGGGTGGTGGCAAGAAAGCAAGTCTAATTTTGGACACTGTAATTATTTATCTGAGTGTATAGCTGATGGAATGTTCAGTAATTGAGACTCAGGGGTTAATTAATGTGATTATCAATGAGAGATAAATCAATCATCCATTTACAGTAGCCAGAGTGATTCAAATCTAATCGGCAGAGCATAGAATCTGTAACAATAAATAGAATCACCTGTCATTCCTAATTACAACTCAAGGACTTTAAGATAATGGAATGCCAAAGGATCTTCTTTCACTTGCACAAGTGATTTGCTCAATTTACATGTAATGCTCCTCATAAGAAGCAAGTCTAACTACACCCTGAAAACAGCATTTTTAATGAAAACAGTAAAGAATCCCATAGTTAATTCTGATCTCTCCCGTCATTTTCTAGTGCTGAATTATACTATGCACTCATTATTAATTAGTGGTTTAGGAACGTTGCCATATTATGCATAAAAAAGCAATATTTCCAGAACTTTACTCTCTCTCCACCCAAACTTAAGATTGGACACAAAAGACATGTAGATTTTTCTAAGTATCATCACTTATTGTTTCATAGGATCTAATATGGAACAAAATTCTGTGGTGAGAAAGTTCCAATGTATCTGTTTAACAAAATATTTGGATATTATTTTTAATTAAATTATCTAGTTATCAGTCTTTTTTGCTCATATTCAATGAGCAAAGTCCCCTAAATAGATTGTCTCAGTTTGATTAAAAAAAAAATGTGTCATTTGTTTTCGCTTCATTATTCTTTATGATATTACACTTATTAACATTAAACCCACTCTTGGAAATTAATTTACCATAAGAGTCTTTGGCCATCATCGTATGTGCCAATTGTCAGTGCAAATAGAAAGGAACTACCACCATGCTGTTATATACCTTCTATGCTGTTCTTTCTTCCTGTGTATGTTGGTAATTTATCTATGTAGTTAAGTGCAAAGATGAAGCTCTCTTTTCTTGGATTTTCTTGGGTAACTATAGGGTCTGCTGACATTATCATTAAAAACAAATAAATTTTCTTTACATCTAGAAGAAAATATGCACATATTTGGACATCCCTAAGGAGCTAAGAGGTTGTACACATTCAGACCTACTTACTGTTATAACAGGGCATATGGTCTAGCTGCGTAGTAGTAGCTACAGGCACTCTGTGTATAGGTACATCTAACTCTAGTTGTTCATTATGAGAGTTTTCCAACTTACCTTAATGTTCTTGGTAGCAGTTGCTAAAGAACATTATCGCAATTTTATTTCAAAGCTTTTCTTTTTTTATTAATTTTTATTAGATATTTTCCTTATTTACATTTCAAATGCTATCCTGAAAGTTCCCTATACCCTCCCCCCGCCCTGCTCCCCTTCCCACCCACTCCCACTTCTTGGCCCTGGCATTCCCCTGTATTGGGGCATATAAAGTTTGCAAGACCTAGGGGCCTCTCTTCCTAATGATGACTAGGCCATCTTCTGCTACATATGCAGCTAGAGACATGAGCTCTGGGGGTACTGGTTAGTTCATATTGTTGTTCCATCTATAGGATTGCAGACCCCTTCAGCACTTTGGGTTCTTTCTCTAACTCCTCCATTGGGGGCCCTGTGTTCCATCCAATAGCTGACTGTGNGNATCCACTTCTGTGTTTGCCAGGCACTGNCATAGCCTCANANGAGACAGCTATATCAGGGTCCNATCAGCAAAATCTTGCAGGCATATACAATAGTGTCTGGGTTTGGTAGCTGATGATGGGATGGATCTCTGGGTTGGGTGGTCTCTGGATAGTCTATCCTATCATCTTAGCTCCAAACTCTGTAACTCTGTAACTCCTTTCATGGGTATTTTGTTCCNTATTCTAAGGAGGAATGAAGTATCCAACATTGGTCTTCCTTCTTCTTGTTTTTCTTGTGTTTTGCAAATTATATCTTGGGTATTCTAAGTTTCTGGGCTAATATCCACTCATCAGTGAGTGCACATCTAGTGACTTCTTTTGTGACTGGGTTACCTCACTAAGGATGATATCCTCCAGATAAAGCTTTTCTTGAAAATTGTCGTAACTATTTAAATACTAAGGTCTTCAAAATTTCTTCAAGTAGGACCCAATACTTGCTGATGGCATGTGCTCATTTCCCCTTTTGTTTAGGTGTGACATGGCTTTGGGTTTTAGGATGGGAAGAGAGAACACAAGCATGTAACCTCTTCCTTATGTTTGCCTCTCATCCTGTCTTTGGGACCACTTTAAACTGTTCTGTTTGCCTCTTAGAATTGGATAGCTGTCTCCTGAACTACATACTGCTACAGTTTACCTTTATGCATTGTCTGTGCTTATTTGTGCCAACACATACATAGGCACCAGTTATCACGAACTTCCTAAATAATTTCTGTATTTTTAACCTGTTTTTATTCACACATTTGGTGTTTGTGATTTTTTTTTTCTCTCAATTCTGAACCTTGCATCACTTACATTCTATTTAATTCACCCTAAGCTGCTTCAGGGAAAGACCAGTAATTTAGAAAGTGCAGAGTGATCTGACTACCCAATGCTATCCCACAAGTAAATGTTCTTAAAAAGTCCAAGTCTAGGAATAAACTACTTACATAAATAATCATTGTTAAATGAATACCAACGGCATGAGATTAGCTAAACAAACAGGTCAGAGGAAACAATATTGCAGTATTTTCTGATGGTTAATGATGTTGCTTTATGTGAGGCATAACTTTATACATAAAAGACAATAAAAACTGAGATATTTTTCCATATTAATTCATAATGAGATATTTATAATTCTGGAAACAATTATGTTGTAAATTGAATTTCTTCAAAAATTAGGACTGATCAAAACACAGGCAAAATTTTAATAATCTAGATTTTATGTAAACTGATGAATAGTTTATTTCAAAACACTTGGCAATGTGAATGACCTGAATATGAAGCACAGACATCTGGCATGAAGTCAACTTGATCTACTTAAAATGTAGATATTGGGGTGAGGGTTGAAACAATAATGTGATAATTTAGGCCAATCATTGACATTCTTAAATTATCTTCATGCTGAAAATAATTGACGAGGAATATTTATGAAATCTCATATTTCTACATCTCTTGATTCAAAGAGTTTTCAGTCAAGCTAAGAATATAGAAAACAGTGAAGAGATATAAAAGTTGGAGATGCCTTCCATCCTTGAGACATTTTAGAATACTAAAAGACAAGGTTTCTCTTTCAAGGTTTGTTTGTACTCTAGATTACAACCCTGTGCCTCCCTTTCTCCTGGGATGTTGTGACCTCCAGCATGACAGGACAAAGGGAGCAGAGGTGCAGAGCAGGGTTCAGATGGTCATTGAGTATAGTGGAATGACTTCTAGAGACCTCTCTAGAGAGATGGGTCTACTTTATTGTTTCAGTGGGCCTTTTTTATGGTTACAGTGGAAGGGGCTAATTGGTCATAGCAACAGGCGAACAGAAAGGGCTGATGAGTTATAATCCAGTACTAAATATCATGTCTGCGGGAGATGGAGTGGGATGTGTGTGCTGAGTTATGCAGCTCTGCAGAGAACTCTGTACAAGGTGACTTTTCAGACAAGGCCACACAAGGCTTGTCCCTGGGTTCAGGGACAATCTCTAGACAAAGTCAGACAGATGTAGGGAAGTACTACTAAGAAATGGAGTCCCTCATTTTGCCTTAAACTCAGGAAAGTCATCTGTTTATTGCTACCTTAATAGCAGGGTTCCACAACACAAACATATGCTGGCAGGTATGTATAAAGTATACATTTTGAGATCTCATAATATAATTGCTTATGGCAGCAATATATCCCTTTGAAATGTTATTATTACACTCAATAGTCGATTATGTGTGCATATTTCCTACTGTTGAAAGACATCACAGATGATCTCTCAGGTTGGGAATATATGCTGCTTATGTGTTTATCAAAATTAACTATATTTACATAGAAATATTCCTGGAGTAAATACACAAAAATGAAATGCCAAGTTTTCTTGCTAAGTGTACAATTAATATTATATAATACTAAAATTAAGTATTAAATTTAGTAATAATACTATAATTTCCAAATTGTTTGTATCATTTAGGATTAACAAACACTGTGTATTAATTACCTATATCATAGCCTTATGATAACTTGCTTTCTCTGTACACTTAACATAGGCATTTTGTAAATGTAATAGGGATATTTCACATGCTATTTACTGTCAGTTTGCATATAACATATAGAGTTACAATATTATGTTGACTCTAGCCCAAAATATTCAAAGAATTAGAACATTAAAGTTGCTTCATCAAACTCATTTTGATGTATCTTATCAAGGAAGTAGAAACTTTTCTAAGATGGTATATTTGTGATGCACTTGGCCACAGTGTGTGTGTGTGTGTGTGTGTGTGTGTGTGTGTGTGTTACAATACTTATGAGTGGGAGAATCTGAAATTTCCGTGATAGTGGTGGTGATTATCTCAACTCTTCTTATCACTGTAGCTATGAAATCACCCATATGGTGAGCCACGACTCTTGCTTTTAAAGGCAATGGACACTCTGAAATTACTTACAGATTAATGAATGCTCTTATCCCTCAGGTTCCTAGAATATATGTGTGTCCTGAATCTTGGCAGATATAGTAGGAATTATCTAGGAAAAGAAAACCAATGCAAAGAGAAAGTGCCTACAAAATAAATAGGTAAAGTGTTTAGAACTCTTCCACTTTACCTAGAGAAGGATGGCTTAATAATATTATCATTGACCACTTTACCAATTTTCAAGAAATAAATGTTGATACTATATTCATGATAATAATTTTTGAGAATATACTATGGCCCCTGAACTGTGATAATTAATTCAAAACTTAGTATAAACCTAAGGGACTCACAGCACAAACATTACTATAAATCTATTCTAATAATTTTCTATTGTAAACCATGAAAAAGATTTAACCCCAAGCTTTTTATATAATTTCACTACTACTATGTTGATTTTCTGAAGAAAAAATGTTATGAGATAACTAAGTCATTGAAAAATGAATATTAGTATCCCAAATGGTTAATACTCATGTGCTAATTTGTCACTTCTAACTCACTTGTTCCTCCAGAAGTTTCAATTTATACAATCACTTTCTTCTATTTGGGCAAGACAAGGATGTCCACTCTCCCTACATTTCTTCAATATATTACTTAAAGTTCGAGACAAAAAGAAAAAAAAAAGTTTGGGAACTACAGGTGATCAAAGGAATACAAATTGAAAAAGAAGAAGTCAAATCATCACTAATTGCAGATTATCTGAAAGTATACACAATTGAATACAAAAATTCTACTGGAGACCTCCAACAGCTGATAAACACCTTCAGTAAAGTGACTGGATACAAAATTAACTCAAAGAAATCAATAGCCATCCTCTACACAAGTGATAAGCAGACTGAGAAAGAAGTTAGGAGAATAGTACCCTTCACAATTGTCACCAAAAGACCATAAAATATCTTGGTGTAACTCTAACCAAGCAAGTGAAAGACCTGTATGACAAGAACAGCAAATCCCTGAAGAAAGAAATGGAGGAAGATAAATAGAATATGGAAAGATTCCCCCTTGGTCATGGATCAGAGGATTAACATACTGAAAGTGACCATCATACAAAAGCAATCTGTAGATTCAATACAAACTCCACCAAAATCCCAACAAAATTCTTCACAAAAGTTGAAAGAATAATTCTCAACTTCATATGGAAAAAAAAGAAATAAATAAAAACCAGGATAGCCAAACTACCCTGAACACTACAAATACGTCTGGAGGTATCAACATCCCTGACCTACAGCTATACTACAAGGGTATAGTAATTAAAACTGCATGGTATTGTACAGAAACAGAAAGGTGGATCAATGGAATCAAACCAAAGGCCTAGAAATAAACCCACACTCCTATGGACAGTTGAATTTTGACAAGGAAGCCAAAACCATAAAATGGAACAGCATCTTTAACAGATGGCGATGGTCTAACTGGATGTCTACATGGAACAGAATAAAAATAGATCAGTATTCACTTACCCCACAGAAAACTCACATCCAAATGGATCAAAAGCCCCAACATACAATGAGGCACACTGAATCCAACAGAAGAGAAAAGTGGGAAACAGCCCTGAATACAGTGGCACAGTAGAAAATTTCGTTAAGAAGATACTAATGGCTCAGGAAATATGTTCAACAATTAATAAATGGAACTTCCTGAAACTGACAAGATTCTGTAAGGCAAAGGATACTGTCAGTAGGACAAAACAACAGCCTACAAATTGGGGAAAGATCTTCACTATTCTACATCCAACTGTGGGCTAATATCCAAAATATCTAACAGCCTCATGAAGTTAGTCTCCAAAAAAATAAATGGCCCAATCAAAATATGGGTACAAAACTAAACAGAATTCTCAACATAAAAAATCTCTAAGGACTGAGAAGCATTAAAGAAATGTTCAACAACCTTAGTCATCATGAAAATGTGAATCAAGACGACCCTAAAATTCTACCTCACACCAATCAGAATGGTTAAAATAAAAAACTCAAGCAACAGCAGATGCTGGCGAGGATGTGGTGAAAGGGAAACACTCTTCCATTGCTGGTGGAATTACAAACATGTAAAAACACTCTGGAGATCAATCTGTCAGTTTCTCAGAAAATTGAAATAGTTTTACCTGAAGACCAAGCTATCCCACTATTGGGCATATACCCCAAAGCTACTCCACCATATCACAAGGACACTGGCTCCACTATGTTCACAGGACCTTTATTTGTAATAATCAGAAGCTTAAAACAACTCAGATGTTCCTCAACCAAAGGCTAGATACAGAAAATGTCGTGAATTTACACAATGGAATACTATTCTGCTATTAAAAACAAGGGCATCCTGAAATTCACAGGCAAATATGTGGAACTAGAAAATATCATCCTGAGTGTGGTAATCCAGTCCAAAAGAGCTTGCAGGGTATGTTCTCACTGATAAGTGAATAATAGCCAGAAAGTTCAGAATACCCATGATACACCCAAAGAAGTTAAATAAGAAAAAGGCACAAGTGAGCATGCTTGAATCCTACTTAGAAGGGGAACAAAACAGTCTGGGGAGGTACAGGGAGGAGGGGCCTGGGAGGGTGAGGAGATGTAGAGTGGAAGAAGGATCAGGGATGGGAATAGACAGAAGAGTCCCAGAGAGACAGGAGAATAAATGTAAACATGCATCTATCTCAGGTCAGAGATAGATGGATTCTCCCAGAAGTTCCAGAGAGCCAGGATAGGGAAGAACCCAGGAGTAAATGCAGGTGACCTTAGCAGACATGCCCAACAGTTGGGATATGGAACCTGACAAGACCACCTCCAGTGGACAAACAGGACTCCCAGTAGCAGAATGTAGACATCAACCTAACTATACAACTTTTGGCTCAAACTCAATACTCTCTAAAAGAAATGCAGGGACAAAGACAAAGCAGAGACTGAAGGATGGTCAACCTGTGACTGGCCCATTTTGAGGCCCATTCCATGGGTAGGCACCAATCCCTTACACTATTAATTATCTTATATTGTGCTTATAAGGACAGAGCCTAGCGTAGCAGCCCTCCGAGAATCTACCCAGCAGCTGACTGAGACAGATGCAATATTGACAGACAAACATTTGAAAGTGGTTAGAGACCCCTGTGGAAGAGTTAAGGGAAGGATGGAAGACCAACAAGGAGATGGCAACCCCACAGGAAGACAGACCAGCAGTGTCAAGAAACCTGGACCCATGGGAGTCCCAGAGACTAAGTCACCAACAAAAGATTATACACAGGCTAGTCAGAGTCCCCAAACACATATGTAGCAGAGGGCTGCCATGTATGACCTCAGGGGGAGAAGGTGCAACAAATAATGCAAAGACTTGATTCACCAACATGGGGATGGGGAATATCATATGGTCGTGTTGCCCTCTTGGAGGCAAAGGAGAGGGGACAGTGGAAGAAGGAACTCTGAGGGAGCACTAAGAGGCAGACAACATATGAAACAGAAATAAATAAATAACTGATTTTTTTTAAAAAAAAATTGTAAACTGAATTGATGCTTCAACATGATTGATTAGATTCAAGACTCTTTAAAAGTATGCATTTTTACATCTACAAATAAGAGGTAGTTTGAAAACTGTTATTTGATTAAGAAAAAAGAAAAAACTTTGATTATTTGTAAGAGATTAAACTAGGATATTAGAGGCCCAATACTCAAAGTAACAATGAATAACATATAACTGAAAGGAGTTTTTTTTTTTTTTCATTTTAATGGGCAGATAAAAAAAAATGAATGTACTTATATTAGACAAATCATTTATTGATTTCTCTTTGAACTATGGGAAGACTAAATCAAGAGAATTATAGAATCATCTGTCATCTGAAATATTTCTCATTTTATTGGGTTGATAACATTTAAATATACTGTAACAGCAATGTTCAAGTATGTAATTCATTCTTATCAACCATGATACCAACATGTATACAACACAAACAAAATACAAAAACAAATTTCTTTAACTTCTTCTTCCTACTTATTTGAAATTCAATTACCCTGAACTAGTTTCTCTCAAATTTCATTTATTTCCAGACTTTCAGAAACACTACTTTATTCTCTGCTTCTGAATTGTCACTGTAATTAAAATTCTATGTAAATGTGAGACCATAGGACAGGAGAAGGGCTACTTTTAAATAGGACTAAGGCTCATTTCCCAGGACTCACAAGGCAGTTAGCATCAATCTATATCTCCAGATCCAAGAAATCTGATAATCCCCTCTAACCTGGAAGTACTGAATGTATGTGGAACACAGAAATACATGCTACCAAACTACCCCATGAACATAAACTAAATACATATTCAAACTGAATCAGTGGAGTATTTTCCTTTGTATGCGAGAATTTATTAGATTGTGTATTTAAAAATAGTGTTTATATGCATTTTAAATATAAATAGAATTCCATTGTGAATATTGCCCATGTTTTAAAAACTTTTCACCCTTAGTGAAATGGTTTTTTTTTTTTTCTCTTCTTTTAATTCTTTTTTTTCCAATTTTTTATTAGGTATTTACTTCATTTACACTTCAAATGCTATAACGAAAGTCCCCTATATGCTCCCCCCCTTGCTCCCCTACCCACCCTCTCCCATTTCTTGGCCCTGGTGTTCCCCTGTACTGGCCATCATGGGGAAGAGAGACCCCTAGGTCTTAGTGAAATTTTTTGAAATACACTAAGGTTAATGACATTTCGTTATTGAGAATCATGCTTCAGAAAAAAACAACAGCGTTGACATGTTTTCTTTTGGCATCCTGATTCCATTTCCTTTAGTTATATGTCCAGAGAATGATAGATCACATAATTATTGCACTAAAATAATATGTTTTATGAATTTTATACTGGTGTGTATTTTTGCATAATTAGATACAAGAATTTTAGGAGCGAATTCTAATCAGCTCTAAAGAAAAGATGAAGTTATAAAACTTGCAAGTTGAAGCATGGAACAGGAAAATATTTTATTAGGTAAGGTAAAACAGATATAGAAGACAAATGCTGAATGTTCTTTCTTGTTTGTGTATCTAAACTGTGAATCTTTAACCTTGAGTATATAACCTGAGATAATCACAGAAGCCAGGAATGTAGAAAGGAACAATGAAAAACACAAGAAATATGAAGCTGGAAAGAGAAGGTCAGAACAGGAGCTATATAGGAAGAAGGAGGAAAATAGGTGGTGGAAGAGTAATCTAAAATGAGAGGTAATTACATTAAGAATGTTTGAAAGCCCACAAAACATTACTTTAAAAGTTTAAGATAAACATTGTATTGTGTGGTTTCACTCTCTCTCTCTCTCTCTCTCTCTCTCTCTCTCTCTCT
>NC_034611.1:25369960-25371106 GCF_900095145.1 Mus pahari | reverse complement strand
GAAAACCTGGATGAAATGGACAAATTCCTAGACAGATACCAGGTACCAAAGTTAAATCAGGATCAGATTAATGACCTAAACAGTCCTATATTACCAAAAGAAATAGAAGCTGTCATTAATAGTCTCCCAACTAAAAACAAATCCCAGGACCAGATGGGTTTAGTGCAGAATTCTATCAGACTTTCAAAGAAGACCTAATTCCAACTCTCCTCAAACTCTTCCACAAAATAGAAACAGAAGATAATCTACCCAATTTGTTCTATGAAGCCACAATTACTCTGATACCGAAACCATACAAAGATCCAACTAAGAAAGAGAACTTCAGACCAATTTCCCTTATGAATATCGATGCAAAAATACTCAATAAAAACATTGCAAACTGAATCCAAGAACACATCAAAGTGATCATCCATCATGACCAATTAGGCTTCATCCCAGGGATGCAGGGATGGTTTTATATACAGAAATCCATCAATGTAATCCACTATAAAAACAAACTCAAGGTCAAAAAACACATGATCATCTCATTAGATGCTGAGAAAGCATTTGAAAAAAATCCAACACCCCTTCATGATAAAAGTCTTGGAAAGATCAGGAATTCAAGGTCCATACATCAACATAATAAAAGGATTATACAGCAAACCAGTAGCCAACATCAAGTAAATGGAGAGAAGCTGGAGGCAATCTCCCTAAAATCAGGGACTAGACAAGACTGCCCACTTTCTCCCTACCTACTCAGTATAGTACTTGAAGTCCTAGCCAGAGCAATTTGACAACTTAAGGAGATCAAGGGGATACAAATTGGAAAGGAAGAAGTCAAATATCACTATTTGCAGATGATATGACTGTATATGTAAGTGACCCAAAAAATTCCACCAGAGAACTCCTAAACCTGATAAACAGCTTCAGTGCAGTATTAACTCAAACAAATCAATGGCCCTTCTCTACACAAAGGATAAAAAGGAGGAGAAAGAAATTAGGAAAACAACACCCTTCACAATAGTCACAAATAAGATAAAATACCTTGGTGTGACTTTAACTAAGGAGGTCGAAGATCTGTATGACAAAAACTTCAAGTCTCTGAAGAAAGAAATTGAAGAAGATCTCAAAAAATGGAAAGATCTCCCATGTTCATGGATCGGCAGG
>NC_034611.1:25347912-25367752 GCF_900095145.1 Mus pahari | reverse complement strand
ACTTGATATGCACTCACTGATAAGTGGATATTAGCCCAGAAACCTAGAATATTCAAGATATACTCTCCAAAACACAAGAAAATCAAGAATAAGGAAGTCCAACACATGGATGCTTCATTCCTCCCTAAAATAGGGAATAAAATACCCATGAAAGAAGTGGCAGAGACAATGTCTGGAGCTAAGACAAAATGATGGACCAACCATCCCTTAACCAGCCACCAAACACAGACACTATTGCATATGGCAGCAAGATCTTGCTAAAAGAACACTGATATAGATATCTCTGTGAGGCTATGCCAATGCCTGGCAAATATAGAAGTGGATGCCCACAGTTATCTATAGGATAGAACACAGAGACCCCAATGGAGGAGCTAGGGAAATTACCCAAGGACCTGAAGGGGTCTGCAACCCTATATGTGAAACAACAATATGAACTAATCAGTACCCCCAGAGCTCGTGTCTCTAGCTGCATATATAGCAGAAGATGGCATAGTCAGCCATCATTGGGAGGAGATGCCCCTTGGTCTTGCAAACTTTATATGCCCCATACAGGGGAATGCCAGGGCCAAGACGTGGGAGTGGATGGGCAGGGGAGCAGGGTGGGGGGAAGGTATAGGGGACATTCAGGATAGCATTTGAAATGTAAATGAAGAAAATATTTAATAATATAAGTTTAAAAAAGAAATATTTATGTATTATACATATTCATATATGCAAATAACAACAAATAACAAAACAAGAATCCCTGGATTTAAAAGAGCAATAATAATTATGTATGAGGTCTGGAAGGAAGAAAAGAAAGAAGGAAATAATGTGATTGTATAATAATCTAAGTTTTTAAGATGGAAAAGTGAGAGGATATTAAAGAAATATAATAGTTTTATGTTTTTGTTATTTTTCCTAGAAGTCATTTTCTAGCTAAAATTGTTTGTTAAAAAGAAATCACTATAAATTACATTAAAAAGGAAACTAACAACAATGAGCACATTCTTTTTATGTCCAAGATGGAAAACAGATTCATTCTATGAAATTTATGGAAATGTCCATGAAATATAATATAAAGTATTGAAAAATATATATTATGCTTACCTCTGAAGTCTTCTCTTATTCCATCAACATTTCAAATCAATGAGACATTTCTTTAATGGGGTTGAGAACTACGCTTATGTTTGAGTATAGGATTAATATTTACAATATAGTTAGCAATTAAGCAGTTATAGTAGAAGTGTGGTTAAAGGTTCTCCTCCAAGATGCATAATTCTACTAGCTCCAGGTATTTGGCTAGGTTACCACAGCCAGAAATGATTTTACTCTTGGTTTCAGGGGCCTTAAATTAAACCAGAGAGATGTTGGTTACCACTGAAGTATATGTGCCACACTGCTGCTCTCCTAGGAATGCCATGCAGATCGTTCTTTTAGCTCATTATTATTAATATAACCAAACAAAACTATTAGTTTCTTCCCTTCTTTTGAAAACTTGCCTGGTGCCTTCCAGTACTGTAGAATCTAGTACTCAGGGAGAGGCTTTAAGTAAGCACTACCTTCAGGTCCTCTTTATGTCTTCAGCAATAAAAACTTACTTAACTTCAACCTCAGGGGGGCAATCAAAGGCATCACCAACAGCCTATGTTTTCATTGTCTCTAAGACAATCTAAAGCAACAATTCTAAAGAGAGCTTCTCATGCCTGATGTTGGGGATTTTATCAGAGTCTGTGGCTCTTCATGGAAGCATTGACAGCCTGTATGTATATGGATACAAAGGCATATTCATTATTTGTTTGCAAATGGATTGAACTGCCATTGCTGATTCAGGTAAACTTAACTGTTGCTATCCTGACAAGTAAGATTGAAGTAGCCCCAAAGATCTATTTTTACACAAGTCTACATCCTCCTTTACCCCATTGATCATTCCTCTCTGCTATCTCTCTGATAGGTGGTGTGCTAGAAGGGAAGTTAAAGCATTGAAGAACCATAATTAAAGTAGGCTTTGAAAAATCAAAGCCTACAATGGCCATTTTTCCTTTAAAGCTGGATAGTATTCCATAGTGTATAATATTCTCATTATTCATTTATCTGTTGAAGGACATTTATGTTGTTTCAGTTTTCTCGATATCATGAGTAGAGCAGCAATGAATATGACTGAATAAATTCTTTGATATATACTAGGAGTGGTAAAGCCAGGTTACATTGTAGATTTATTTTTAAATTTTTGATAGCCTCCACACTGATTTCCACACTGGCTGGATTAGTTCCATCTCTCTAACGTGTTCTCTATTTGTTGATGGTTGTTCTGTTTATCTTTACCATTCTGTCTTGGGTAAGATTAAATCTAAAAAGTTGTTTCAATTTTAATTTTCCTGATATCTAGGAATGAAAACTATTTTGAGACATCACTTAAACATTTTTTTAGCACTCTCTAGATCCCAAGTCCAGTTTTTAATGTATTGCTTAGGGTTTGAAGATTCTTGTTATTGTTTTTACTCTGTTTATTAGAAAAAATTATCTCTTCGCCTCTGGTTCNCAGGCTCATTCTGATGGTTGGTTGTAAATATCTGCATCTGCATTGGCCAGGCTCTGGTAGAACCTCTCAGGGAACAGCCATACCAGGCTCCTAGCAACAAGTGTTTCTTGGTATCAGCAATAGTGTCTGGGTTTGGTGTCTGCAGATGGGATGAATGCCTAAGTGAGGCAGTCTCTGGATGTCCTTTCTTTAAGTCTTTGTTCCACTTTTTATTCCTGTCTTTCCCTTGGACAGGAACATTTCTGGGTTAAAAACTATGAGGTGCGTGCATGGCCCCATCGCTCAACTGGGGTCCATGCCTATGTACTGTATATGGTCTCTACAGAGTCGATCTCCCCTTTGTCAGGTATTTCCACTACGTCATCGCTATTTAGTCCTGAAAGCCTCTTGCTTCCCTGGCATCTGGGGCTTCCTAGTAACTAATCCTAGTTCCCCATCCACTACTGGTACACATTTCTATTATATTCCTGGACCTCTGTATTTTTCTTTAGTCCCTTCCAACACGTTGATTGCAACAGCGTAGGAAAAACAATATCAATGAACTGGACCACCCAGAGCTCTAAGGGACAAAACTACCAAACCAAAGAGTATACATGGAACGATCCATGGCTCCAGATACATATGTAGCAGCAGATGGCTTTATATCAATGGGAGGGGAGGCCTCTTGTTCCTGTGGAGGCTTGATGCCTCAGCATAGGGGAAGCTAGAACGGTGAGGCAGGAGTAGATGACTGGGTGGAGGAGCATCCTCATAGAGGTAAAGGGGAAGGAGGAGAGGGGAATGGCATGAGGGGTTTGTGGAGGGGAACCCGGGAAGGAGAATATTATTTAAAATGTAAGTGGATAAAATGATTAATTAAAAAAAAATAAGAGAAAACTATCTCTTCAAAAGCATGTTTGTTTAAATGGGATAAAAATCATTGCAAAAATTATCATGAAAGTTTCTACATAAGCATAAGATACATTCTATGTTCATTAAGATTCTGGGAACATAATGGGAAAAATGAATAATATTATCAGTATGCTGAAGAGTATATATAACTAGCCGTAATGTTGTTTATAAAATAAAATAATTTTCTGAAACAAGGAGTATACACAATATCTTAAAATGATGTCTTTAAATTTTCATCTAAGATATTGTTGATTAATAGTTGATCCATGGACAAACTGATTAGAAAAATTTCTACTAACATATGGGAGAAATGAAAGAAAGCAGAGAATCAAATTCACCAATAAAACATGTATACATTAGGAGCAGAGGCATGTCATGTAAGTCTGTTAACATTCTGAATTAACAAATAGCATGTAAGATACAGAATTTAATGCTATTAAAGTAAAAGTATAGACACGAGTTAAAAGATTTTCTTCGTGACGAAGTTATTATATGTGATACAATAGAAAACTGAATTCAAATAAGATATTAATAAGTAAAATTAACTTGGCAGAATAACAGCAATTTTATTTGAGATAAAGAACTATTAAATGTTCTGTCAGGAGGATCCTTAAAAATTGTACATTGAAATCTAAGAAGATCATTTTCTTACCGAAAGTCAAATGACAGAGGAAAATTAGAACAGAAGTTACAAATAAGAGCGTGTATGTGAGTTGTGGGAGGGGAGGTAGGCAGCTTCTGCAAACATAACTTTTACTGAGATGTTTCCAACCAGTGTCCCCACTATTCCTATGTCACATATGATGAGAAATGCTCCTGTGATATAAGAAGACACCATCATGCAGCCTTTATTGTCTTTGAACAATAAATGTCAAAGTGCTAGGCATGATGATGAACACCTATAATCCCAGAAGAAGCAGATATGGGGTGAGTTCTAAGCCAGCATTATCTTCATTTGAATTCTAGACCAGCCAGTGCTACACAGAAAAACCATGACTCTAATAAATATCAACCAATCAATGAATCAATCAATCAATCAGGAGTTACAGATTCATGATACATCCATGTGTCAAGGCAATTTTTAGCTAGTCTCTCATCTATTCATAGACCAAATGGAATAGACTAGGTCACTAACCTAGTACTTCAGTGCTAATTTCCATTAGTCACTATGATGGCACATCTGCAAAATAAAGCTTTCATAAATTATATTAGTTCTAGATATAGTAGTGTGTCTCTACACAGTGAATGCTATTGCTAACTACCACGTACATTTAAATATATTATGGCTAATTGAACAGAAACCATATTACTGTGTTTAGTTTTACTAAATAAAACAGTATTGTAAGTATTCCCTTTAAAGTTGAATTATGAAGAAAGAACAGAGCTACTCCAGGGTTGCCTTCTCCCTACTGAGAATTCATTTTGACTTTTGATACACACATTATTTTTTAATCTTCCTCTACTCTTAAAGTTTGTTCAATGTCTTCTCTTTTTTAATTGTTAAAATCTATGTATTGTTTTATAAATTATGAAGAATAAATACTTGAAGATAAATTCCAGGTAAAATCATAGACTATACTCTGTCAATTAAATATTTAACTGTTCCTAGAGAAAGTATTTGTGATAAAATGGTGAAAATTCAAGTTGATAAAAGGAATATTTGCCACATCAAAACTGTTCTTTTGAAATTATTCACAAATGAACACACATTCTTCCTATTAAATGATGTTTTTAACCATTATTTTTTAATTGTTTTAATTTAGCGTACAAAGTAATACATTTCCTCATGGAAGCTTGATGAGTGAGTCATTATAATTGGCTTTCATACTTTACCTGCTCCCTGTCATCCTCCTTGCCCCTCCCTCCTCTAGCTGATGCTCCTCAGTTCCCAAAACAGATAATAATTACCCTTCAGAATCCTATCACATCAATTTCAATATCTTCCCTATTTCCCACATCTTCTCTGTTTTGTTCCTTCTTTCTTTGGCCTCCTGTCTAGTTTAATGAACATATTTAAACACACACATACACACACACACACACACACACACACACACACACACACACACACATTTTAAATCTGACTAATAACCATGAAACATATTTATGTTTCTGACTCTGGCTTGTTCAGATTAACATTAAAGGCTTTCAGCTCCATCCATTTTTCTGCAAACGTCATGATTTTGTACTTAATGTTTATTAAGTAAATTAATTAATGCCAGAAGGTTGCAAAAAGCATTAAACCTGATGCATGTCAGTGTGCTTCTATTTGCACTGAAACCTTTGTCATATTTTAGAAGGGTAGTTCTGAAGACTTCAATGTGTTAAAATGTGTTGATTTTAAGTATTATGTGTTAAAAGCTTATAATTATCAACTTGTTTCCAGTTGCTGTGCTCACATCAGATGCTTCTCCTCACTGACTGCATGTTGAGTGCTCTGTCACTATGCCACTTTGGAGTCACTGTGTCATACACTTAGCAAAAATCTAATATCAAGGTACGGTTTCATCTTTGAAAAATGAACTGTGATTTTTTTTAATAAAAAACAAATCAGCTATTATTTATTATACTTGACAAGCTACTCAGCTTGGCAAGATTTAGTGATGTTCCAGGTAGATAAGATTTAGTTAGCATTTTAAAACTGTGAGTCCATAGTGAATTGTCAGGATTTGGCACTGTTTACACTTGCTTAATTTGCCTGACTCTAAATAATAACTACAACAATGTTAAACTTCATTATAAGTTTGTCATCCATTTGAATCCATCAATGGGTTAATGATACCAATAGATTAGTGTTCCTTTTTTCTTTAATAAATTTTATACATTGATAGATCATAAAAATATTTTAGTGTATTTTAATTCAACTATAAAATATTTTATAATTCATAAAGCACATTAAGTTATTGTCATTGTAGCAAATGGTTTCAAAAATCAGAACAGAACAAGCATTGAATTATTTGCTATACAATGTATCTTTTAAAAGCTTTTGAATAAAAGTAATTTCCACTTTTTATTTACAGTCATACAAGAAGTAACACCATCATATAAATTTTCTAGAGACTAATATGTCTGTTTAAAATATCACAAAAATACAAATCCAGTCTATTTTTGGGGTTGGGGCTACTGTCCAAGTACATACTTTCAAAACTGATCTACCAAAATATATTGTTTGAAATTTCTTTAAGTAAAAAGATACTGATATACAAGTGAGAATCACCAAATACCCTACTATTTTTAGGAAAGAATAGGAAATTCAAAGTTAAATTTAAAACACTCTTTGGAATTTTATTTACGCGCATGAATGTGTTGATATATTACTTAAAATACGTTGAAAGCTATGATGACTGCTGATTAGGTGATATCTACACAGGTCCACAAAATTGCAGAAGGCTAGATATATGAAGCAGAATTTCAAAGAAAACGGCTGAGTGGTAATAAATGGAACAAAAAAATCAAAATTAAACAACCATACATATACCCGAAAAAGATGGTCTAGATTACCTATTTATATCTTTGTTCTGATTTCTAGGTGTTTTTATTTCAGTTTCTGATATACTCCTTGTGAGTCTCCCATATGCTTTATCAGTTGTTGCATGCCTGTAGCCCTCTGGCTGTCCTATGCTGCCTTTACGAAATGGTCTCATAGCCTTGAAAGTTTTTGTTTCCTTTGCTTGAGAATGATAAGAAAAAGCTTTACTGTTACCCTCGGCCTTTACTGAAGGCCACAAACAGCAAAGTGGATTGCTTCTTCTGACAAAGCAAGACAACTTTAAAGGGATTTGTAACATACTGGAAACCCTTAAAGGAACATACTCGTATTGAAAAATAATCAATAGTTACTTTACAAGACAAAGGTTTTAATGCACCAAGTAAATAAATAAATAAATAAACCCAAGGAGGAAAGAATGCTAGCCCAGAGAGAAAATAGCCATATCATAAGAATACGGCAATTAGATTTGATTGGTGAAATGCTTTGAAACTGAAAAGTACTACATATTTTATGATGCTGTGTAACTGATTATTGCAACTACAGACCAATTAGCTTTCCTGAAAGTTTCTCCCTCTACCAGCCACATTAAATCTGTAACAGTGGATGGAGAAAGCACACAATATATCCGAAGGCTTTTTTCTCTACACATGTCAGTAAACTAAAAAAAAAAACAGCGAATTCATCCAGACTGCCACATGAAAAATAAAAATATTCCATGTTTATCAGAGTGCTCTTTACTGTAAATATGCAGATCTCTTCTGGATAAAAATGATTTGAGCACTAGAAACCTTCTTAGACGTGAGATCATCTCTAGCTCAATGAATCATTCCCCTAAATGACAAATGAAGACCCTTTGTGGAAAGGAAAAAGACTTTTCTGGGTGGATAGATACACAAATATGTTTTCTTGTCTAAACTGTGGTTTATGTGACATAATGCATGGTGGTAAGAAGGGTACCTATTAATCAGTAGGAGGATGAAGTGTAAGTTGGAGGTTTTGACACTGGGTTGGTATCTCAATCACTACACTCAAGGTATTGTCTGGTTCCAAATGATGGCAACTTCAGGCTGTCTGTCTCCTATTACAAGGAGTCCTTGGTAGGGTTCCTCTTACAGATTCCATGGAGTTTTTATTGCACTAACTCTCCATCACACCACTGGAATGACACACAATTCCAGTTATTTCTTCTAGTATTTTTCCCAACATTCCCTTACACCTGATCCCACCTGATCCCTGCTGTGCTCATACCCACCTTTCCGCGGTCCACACACTAGGTCTATTTCTCTCCCCACTTCACAAGGAGATCATTGAGTCAGCTCTCTTTGTTACTTAGCCTTTCTGGGTATGTGGATTGTACCATGGTTGTTTTGTACTTTATGTCTAATACCTACTTACAAGTGAACACATACCATGTTTATCTTCCAGGATCTAGATCACATCACTTAGAGAGATTTTTTTTTCTAGTTTCATCCATTTGCTTACAAATTGCATTATGTCATTGATTTTAACAGCTAAGTAATATCCCATTGTCTAAATGTACCACATTTCCTTTATTGATTGTTTGGTTGAGGAACATCCATGTTATTTCCAGATTCTGGCTATTAAAAAAAAAAAAAAAAAAAAGCTGCTACAAAGATGGTTGAGCAAGTGTTCATGCCACAGAATGAAGCATCTTCAGGTATGTACCCAAAAGTGGGATAGCTGTGTCTTGATTACCAGCTTTCTGAGAAATCTACATATTGATTTCCTAAGTTGGCTGTACACCTTTGCATTCCCACCATTAATAGAATAGCCTTCCCCTTGTTGCCTATCTTTAACAAAGTAAGTTCTCACTTGTGTTTTATATCTTAGCCATTCTTACATATACAACATGTAAATATCAGAATCATTTTGATTTGCATTTTCCTGGTGGTTAAGGATATTGAACATGTTTTTAAGTGTTCCTCAGTCATTTGATATTTCTCTGTTAAGAATTCTGCTTAAATTTGGACCCAAATTTTAATAGAATAATCTGATGTCTAGTTTCTTTAGTTCTTTATATATTTTGGACATTAGCCATCTATTAGATGTCAAGTAGACAAAAATATTTCCCTATGTTTTAGGCTATCGTTTTGTTCTAATGACTGTGTCCTTTGCCTTACAATGTTTTAACATAAAATTCTAATAGACTTTAAAAGAATAGCTATTACCAATACACCTCAAATTACTCCACAAATTAGAAACAAATGGAACAATGCCCAATTCATTTTATGAGGACACAGGCACCCTAATACAGAAAGAAAACATATTACAAACAAATTGCTCTCATGAATATTGATGGAAAGAAAATACCTAATAAAAGAACACATCAACAATATCATCTACTACGATCAAGTATGGTTCCTCCCAGAGATATAGGATTAGTTCAACATATAATAATCTGTCAATGCAATCCACTTTATAAACAACAACAACAAAAAGTCAATGATGTCTAACTTTAATTCATGGCAGTCTGATACTATACAAGGGGTTATTTCAGTTTTCTTATATATGATGAGATTGGCTTTCTTTATATTAAACCATCATGCATCGCTGGGATGAAGCCAACTTTGGTCATGATGGCTTTGTGACTAAGTACATGGGTCGATTTGTGGGAGAGTTCAATGAGATCCTGAGAAAGATATATTCTTTTGCGTTTGAATGCAATGTTCTCTAGATATCTGTTAGATGGCTGCTAGTTCTCTTGTTTCTCTCTTTTACTTTTTGTCTGGTCAGAATCAAGTGTTGAAATCTCCTATTATTAATATGTAAATTTCAATATGTTATATAAGCTTTACAAATGTTTCTATTACAAATGTGGGTGCTCTTGCGTTTTGGATATAGATGGTAAGAATTCAAACACCTTGGTAGATTTTTTTTTCTTTAATTAGTAGGAAATCTTTCCCAGTCTCTTTTGATTAATTTTATTTGAAATCTATTTTGTTAGATTTTAAAACAGTTATATCATTTTTCTTTGTGTGTCCATTTGCTTAGAAAAATCTGTTTCCAACTCTTTATTCTGAGGTAATATCAATCTTAGATATTGAGTTATGTTTCATATATTCATGATGATTCTGTTATTATATTCATTCTATTAGCCTGTGTCTATTTACTAGAGAATTGAGTCCATTGATATTGAAATATATTAATAACCATCCCTTCTTTGGGTTGTATTTTTGCAGGATTATTTATTGCTTATGTTTTAATGGATGTAGAATTTTCCTTTTAGTGTTTTCTGTACAGCTATATTTTTGGATAGATATTGTTCAAATTTGACTTTATCATGAAATGTTTTGTTTTCTTCATCTATAGTGCTTAAAACTTTTGGTGGACATAGTAATCTGTGCTGGTATTCAAGGTCTCATAGAGTTTGTAAGACATCTGTTCAAGTTTTTCCTGGCTTAGAGTATGTTGAGAAGTTGGGTGTAATTCTAATAGGTCTGCTTTATGTGTTATTTGGCCTTTTTGGCTTGCAGTTTTTACTATTTTTCTTTGTTCTTTATGTTCAATATTTTGATTATTATAAAGCAAGGTGATCATTTTTCTGATTGAATCTATTTTTTGTTCTGTAAGCTTCTTATATCTTCATAGAGATGCCCTTCTTTAGGTTAGGAATTTTTTTCTTCTGTGATTTTTTTAATGACAATTTTTCTATTTATTGAATATTTTCTTTATTTACACTTCAAATATTACCCCCTTTCCAGGACTCCCCTCCAGAAACCTTCTATCCCATCCCCAACACCCTGCCTCTATGAGGGTGCTCCTCCATATAACCATGCTCTCCCACCTTCCAGCCCTGGTATTCCCCTTGATTGGGTCATCAAAACCCCTCAGGGCCAAGGGCCACTCCTCCCACTGATGTCCAACAAGGCCATCCTCTGCCACATATGTGGCCAGAGCCATGGCTCCCTCCATGTGTACTATTTGGTTGGTAGTCCAGTCCAGGATCCTGATAACTGTCTTCTAATATTTTGTCAAAAATATGTTCCAAGTTTTTGAGCTGGAGTTCTTCACCTTCTTATATTTCTTTTATTCTTAGGATATCCTAGATATTTTTGTGTCTGAATTTTTATAGATTTAGCATTATCCTTTATGGTATATTTCTTCTATTATATCTTCAATGGCTGAGATTCTCTTTTCCATCTCTTGTATTCTGTTAATGATGTTTGTATCTGAAGTTACTATTCATTAGCCTAGATTTTCCATTTCTAGAATTTCCTCATTTTGTGGCTCTATTTTTATTGCTTCTATTTTTATTTTCAGGTCTTGAACAGTTTCCTTATGTATTTGCTTGTTTTTTCTTGGATTTCTTAACACTATTTAAGGGA
The DNA here is from genome assembly GCF_900095145.1 of Mus pahari. Lineage (NCBI taxonomy): Eukaryota > Metazoa > Chordata > Mammalia > Rodentia > Muridae > Mus > Mus pahari. The sequence continues at coordinate 25,356,504 of NC_034611.1, read as the reverse complement.
TTTATTGGATTTGTTTATTTCCTGTATTTTTGTTTTTATTTCCTAGATTTCTTTCAGGGATTTGTTGTTTCTGCCTTTGTTTCCCCTCTAGAGACATTTATCATCTTCATAAAGTTGGTCTTAAAGTATTTTTCTTATGTTTCAGATACATTGAAATATTCATGTGTTGCTGTCATAGGATACCTGGGCTCTGATAGTGACATATTGACCTGACTGTTATTGACGGTGTTCTTACACTAGTGTTTAGGCATCTGTGTTTTGGATGATTATTGATCTAGGACCTCATTTTTGGGTTTGTCTTTGTTTGATTGGTATTTTTCCCTTGGTTTTTCCCCTTGGTCTTGTGGTCTTTGTAGCTGGATTTTTGGTGGTTAGCACACCCTCTAATATAATAGCTGTCTCTATCCAGGTTAGGTACAGGATTTCTGGTGGGTAGCTTGCCTTTTGGAGAAGTAGGGGATTTGGGTTCTTCTGACTGGGATAGTCTATGCCTGTTCTTCTGATGGGTGTGGCCAGCACCTGAACAGCTGGAGTCTTCTGGAGTTATGAGCATGGTTTCAAAAGCTTGGTGGTCAGTGAGATATGAAGATATGCTGATAGAATGTGTCTTTGGATACTAAATATAGGGACTAGGGCTCTGCAACCGACAGATAGGTCACTCACTGGTTCTTCTGACTTGTGCAGCCTGCACCTGAGCTTGATAATCCCTCTGGAACTAGGCATTTTTCTAGAATCTTGATGTCAACATAAAGAGTCTGAAATATTCCTTATTTTATTACAACATGATCATGACCTCAACAGTCCCCTGGGGGGGGGGGGGAACAACTCTACAATCAAATTAGAAAGAGGTTTACTGAAAACATCATCGAATAGCAAATAGAAAAAAATTCAAGAAGAAAAGGATGTGTAAAACACAGAGACATCAAAGGCTTAGTGAAACAAGTAAGTCAGGAGACAGAATGTATAAGATTTGGGAAAAGCAGCATAAGAATGAGACTATTCCCTGTGAGATAGATCCACATAGTCATAATCCCTATTGCTTCTGATATTGGCTTTAGTCCATCCCAGATATAAAACATTTCCTGTTCCTTCATCTTCTGAGCACAAATTTCAACCCCAAGAGAAATCTAGCCTCCACCTCTGACTTCTAGTCCTGTAGAGTTTCAGAATTTCCCAAACTGTATGTTTTAGACTAGCATTTTAATTAAATATTACCCTGTGGTACTTCAAGCTAATCTTCTTCACTTTATAAAAGAATAACAGCCAGGAGATAATGTGACATACCTATTGCATAGGAGTGAGTAGAAACTCAATTACTAACATTTGGAGTTCTCCAAAATTAATATTATATAATAAATATATCTTAGTTACTTTTCTATGGTGGTCACAACACACTATGACCACGGCTACTTAAAAAAATAAAACATTTAATGGGGCTTATGGTTACATGATCACCAAGCAAACATATGGCTACAGGAATAGTTGAGAGTGCACATCTTGGCTCTGCAAGTAGAAAGGAGAGAATGAACATACTAGGAATGCCATGATTCTTTTGAAACCTCAGAGAGAACCCCTAATTACACACCACCTCAAACAAGGCCTTCTCAACACCAACTCTTCCTAAACAACTCCAGCAGCTAGGGACCAAGTATTCAAGTGTATGAGATTATAAGGACTGTTCTTAATCAAACCATTGTGAAAGGAAACTCTGTATTTCTTAAAACTGTCTCTTCTCACACTAAGTATTGTGGTTGATATTATGATTGGTATTATATTCTCATACAGTTACCAGCATCACAGTGATACCAAGTCTTGGGAATATTTATTTTCTGCACTCAAACGTTCTTTTGCCAACATTCAAGAGAAAAACTTGTAAATATTCAAAGGATTTGTGTTTTTCAATTCTGGCATTGTTTCATTTTCTCCATTGTTTTTCCCAATCCATTCTATAGACTGATACTTTGTATTTATCCTAACTTTAACTCTATATGGAAAATAATTGCATCACTTAACTAAGTGCATATACTCTGGCTATCCAATGCTATTACATAGGAAATTTTGTTGTTATTTTTCTCTCAGCTTTGTACTATAATTCTAAATGTGTAATTTAAATACTAGTGATTACACATTTTTATTTTATCCCTTAACTTTGCTTATTCTATTAATTTGCATACTATTGGTCTCCTTTATGCCTGACTTGAATTACTGAGTGAATTTAAACAGAAAATGAAATATGTGTATATGGAACATCTAGTGAAAAGCTTTCACTGCTCTTCATATATACATGGGCATGCCAAAGGAATTATGAAGGCGATTCGAGACTACATTTCTAACCGTAGCTTCATGATTCTGGAAAGGTTTGACATTGTTCAATAATAAATAAACATTTTATCTATCCCTGCTCCAAGGAGCTGTGGAAACACCAGCCATTGTAGTTAGCAATCATAGAAACCGGATATGTATCCAAACCTAACCCTAATCACACATCATTTTACACTTTTTAAATATTTAGGACAATAATTTGAAAAAATTCAATTTCAGATGTTTTAAAGACCCTGAGAAAAAAGACCGAGTCTATAGGAAGGACTAAAATTCTTCGGATGATTTTTCAGAAAGTCATGATGATCATAGTAGCCAAAAATAATCCATTTCTGTCTTCATTCAATTAAAAGCAATATTTTATAAATGACTTACCGGTCATTGGAAACTCTCCCAGGGTCTACCTCCTTGCTTCAATATTGAGTCTACTAATCATATTTGCTATTGTGATACCAAAATTTCAGCAAAAGAGAGGCAAGAACTAGAACCAACACATGTGCAATCTAAATTCATTGAATTGATCTTGCACCAATGTGGAAGCCTGATAAAACTGATTTTTATTTCCAATATGAGTTTTTACAAATTTCCTTGCAGAAAGACTTTCAGTCTGATTCTGAAATGCCAACATTTTTTTTTGCCATTGGCACTACACAGTAGACAACATATGCATGATATTACCTTTGTGAAGTTCAAAGGCATTTTAATTTAATGACACATTTGCTCACGAGGCATTTGGACATATGTTAATAATGTAATGTTAATATATGTAACAACACACTTTCAAGTCAGATTCACTTTTATATTTTTCTATAATTTCCAGTTTTTAAAGCACTGAATATTGTATATATTTTCAAATTTAAAATTAGAATGCAATTAACCTTGGAGGACTCACCAGAACCAGAAAGTAAGGCTTTGAGCTTCTGATTGACTGAAACTATAATCATTTGAGAAAAAAAAATATAAAAAACTAAAATTATCAAATGCCTATTGATTGGATACCTACTATGTCTGGAGTATCTTCTTTTTCTGATTTAATCAAAAGTTATCTGTTTACCGGGGGGGGGGTATTCAAACCTTAATGGATTGAGGAAAAATTTCTCATGCTGAATATCAGTGAATAGTAAATGATATTCGTCTGCTGTCACTTGATTTCATAGTTGCCACCACTCACACAGTCTCTTCTCAAGTCTCCTAAAGGCCTATTGAAATTCTCCCTGACAAAAATTTTTTAGTTAGCAAAACTGAAATTTAATATTGAAAATGGCCTCTCGTTTCTGTTTGTTTATTGAAGTAACTATATGATTAATTTAGAAATACTTTGTGTAAATGGTAGCCGTTTTGTCAAAGCCTATTGTGTTTCTATCTAAAAGAATCGCTGTGCATGAAAGTTTTATTTTCTTTTTCTTTTTTTTTTTATATTCTTAGAGCCTATGAAATTTTATGTTTTATGTTCTCGGAGCCTAAAATTTTGATTTGGCTTTGAGCGTGGTTGTTTTTAACTTTTATTCTCTAAACACTATACCACCTATCTAAGCAATGCTTGTGTAAATGCTACAGAAGAAAATATGCCATTTTACATAATGAGCTGCTCAACACACTAAAAACAAAAGACGAGAAACAAAACAAAGCAAACCAAAATAATATTTCCAAAGCAATTCTACACCAATATCTGTGTGATGCTTCCTACTATCTTGTTTTAAGAGTGTGGAGCTCTGTTGATGGCTCTGTGTCTGGGCTAGCCTCTGTGTCACAGGATACCAGTATGAGCAACTTTACGATAGAGATTCAGTGAACAGGTTAGCTTTAAGATCGGTGGCATTAAAAAGTTAACAATTTAAAACTTCTGAAAGACACTAAATGCCATTCAAGTTTTTCAAGTAAGGGTGACTGTTCTAAGATCACACTATCTGTAGGAAAAGAGCTAGGGAGAAACATTAATTAAAAGTAGCTAGAGTAGATATCAAGGAATCTTAGAAATTAAAGAGCAATATTCTCAGCTCTTTTTGTGCTTTCTTCATTGGTTAATGAGTTCATTTTCTCTTGGTATCACAACGTATCTAAGACTGGGTTATATATAAAGAAAGAAAAGAGGTGTACTTAGCCCTCAATTTGGAAAGCTCAAAGATGAAGATCAGAGGACTTCGGAAATAATTTAGTCAGTGAAGCACTTGTCTTACAGCCAAGAGGACCTGATTCAAACCTTCAGAATTTAGGTAAAAATACCAGATGTGATTTTCAATCACAGCAACAGTGACATGAAGGGGGAAGCTGACCTAGGCCTTACTGTTTAGCCTAGTTTGTGAGTGAGTTCCAGACCATTAAGATATGTTATCTCAAGGCGAGTGGATGATGTTTCTGAGGACACCAACTCAAGTTGTTCTATTGCTTCCACACATGCAACTTCTGTTATATTCCTGGGCATACACACACACCCACAGAGAGAGAGAGACAGACAGACAGACAGACAGACAGACAGACAGACAGACAGACATGATCATAGGCACTCATACAAATAACCATACATACCTGCAATTAAAAAAATGTCTGGTCTACAGAGTGAGTTTCAGGACAGCCAAGGCTATACAGAGAAACCCTGACTCGAACAACAAAACAAAAGAACAAACAAACAAACAAACAAACAAAAAGTCTGGGTCCATGATATAACTCAGCCAGTAAGTAAACCAGTCTCTAAGCTTTACTACCTGAGTTCAGATTCTAAGTCCAAAAAATAATTCCTAATTACTAGGTATCTCATCTATTGGGTTTATCTCATCTATTGACATGAGCAACTCAGCATCAGGGTATAAGTATATGAGAAAGGCTCAGAGCAGATGGAAAACAGAAAATCAAAGAGGATCAGCAACTATGCTTATTTCTTTATGACATTTGTTCCTTTCCCCAGCATGGAACTAACTAGGATTCCATGAGAACTACATGTATTCCTTTTAAGGGCAACATCCCCACTAACAGAGCTATCTCACACTATTTTACAATAGATGAGATGTTCTGTTATTTCTAGATCTCTGAACTATCCAGATTCTGGGTCTGTAGGTCAAAGCTTAAGTGGCTAGATTAGTGGCCCAATCCCTCCAACAGAAGGATTTCCTGATTACAGAGGATGGTTGGTTGAAGGTCCATATCTGCCATTATTGGGAGTCTTCACTAGCACCTCCATTGTGGATTCCTGGGAGTTCCATAGCACTATGTTTCTACCTTGTCCCTGAAATACACCCCCCCTCCCGCAATTCCATTCATCCCTCACAATAACCTCTCCTTCAACATCTCAACCTGATCCTTCCTGTTCTTATATCTGCCTATCCCTGTGTAGCCAGAAAAATCTATTCCCTGATACAAGCATGTAGCTGGGTGATAAATGTATCTGCCATTAGCATACGAATTTTCTGTCTGTAGCTTAAAATCTAGTGTGTGTATTTGTAGAGACAGAAATGATGTTTAGTAGCAGTGTCATTTTGTTATGCTTCCCTAAAAGATAAGTCTTGCAAGTATTTTCCACCTGCTGATACTTTTGATCTGTTTCTCCAAGACTTTAGAAACACAGGAAGTATAATGATTAATAAAAATTTTGAGGAGAAGTAGAAAACTTTTGTCTGGGTTTTAGAGACGTTCATAAGACATCACTTATTTCAAAATGTAAAAATGATTGAAAAGCTTTGAAAATATACACTTGGATTATTGGGTCACTGCTTATGAGGAGTTGGAAAACACAGGAGATATATTCAGAGATAAAGATAGATACCAGAGAATGTCCTAGTAGGAGTCCAGGGGACAACTGAAAGCACAGAGAGGAAAAGAGTCCCTAATGGGGCTTCGGAAACACTTTTCATCTTAGTCCCTTGTTAGAATGTTTAGGAAAAATCTCTGGTCTTTTTCTGCCTTTCTACCAGATGAAAATGCAGTAGAATAGCACAATTCTTGTTTGTTTCTGTCTGTTTTTGTCTTGGCTATACCCTCCCTGGAGACTCTACCTCTTGGTAGGAAGATTCTTGCTGAGAATTAGAAAATGTTTTGAAATGAAAGATAAAGAATGAGAGTGTTAAAATGTAATGTGTAGCTAAATTGAAGTATAGAAAAGCAGACATATATATATGTGTGTGTGTGTGTGTGTGTGTGTGTGTGTGTGTGTGTGTGTGTGTGTATTTGAAAATGACAAAGATCAAGTTTTAAATTACTAAGAATTTAGAGAATTATGAATATAGATTACATTATAATGAAGAAAATAAAGATCATAAATATTCATTGATATTTTACTAACACATTAAATTCAGAATTATTATATCAACCTGATTATTGCAATTATTTTAAACTTACAACATATACACATCTGGAAATAAATAAACTCTGTAGCATTAATCTTTTCATAATTATTGTGATTTCTACTCTACTTAAATTTTATCAATTATTCAGTTTTGAACTGTTTATGCTGCATTTTTGTTGCATTCCTTTAGAATTTGCATATTGCTTCATTCTATTTTTGTGTTCATTAAGAATACTCTCTTCCTCTGCTTTTAAATTTGATCAAGGAAGTTGAATATGTATGTTTAGTTTACCAAAGTCTAAATTTAATCTCATGTTTATTTTTTTCCAGGCTGAAGAGAGAATTTTAAATCTTTAAGTTTCTTTCACTACATTCTTAGATACATAATTATGATTGATATACATAACCTTCAATTCTACATACAATGAAATTGTCTTATGTATTTTATTTCCTTAACATAGATTTAGTTTAGTTATCATCTTTATGTCAGTCCAAAGAATTTGTATTTGTGCTCTGACCTGGGTATACAATGGATATTTATTTCTCTCAATTACATACAATAAAGGTAATTTTTCCACAATACAAAAACATATAAATGCTAATGTGGAATAGATGCTGGACCTGCATGATTAGCCGCTGTCTACTGCACACGGTGTGGCTGATATTAGCAGTCACTCCTCCAATGTGTTCTCCTCACTGTGTCTGGATTTAAGTAGTTATAGTCTGTTATTCTTCACCTCAGGTGCCCAGGGGGTTCACAAGATGGAAAATTGGGAGCTTTATAATTACAAAAGTGGTAGTACCTAACCCAAGTAGTTCTATTAAAAGTTCAAATAATGGCATGAAATTAAATCAATTATAAAGCATTGATACAAAAGAGTACTACCAGGTTAGGCAACGATCTTGGCATAGGTTGGCTTAATCAGTTTCTGTAGCAAGGAGGACATGGCAGGGCATTTCTCAACAAAGTAACAGAGTACAATTGGCTAGAAATTCATCTAGCTAGGTATCCCGGAAGCATCACCTTTAGTAACATTCATCTTACAATAGGCCATAGGAAAGGGTTCTTTATCTCCCAAGGCCCTGAGCTTTGCTTCTCACTGGGACTACCAGTGTGCAGGAACTCTGTTGGCAATGTTCATCTGAAGAAAGAGGATATGTGATTCTGAATATTCAGAAGTCCATTTTATTAGGGCATCAATATCTGGATGTCTGTAGAAATGTTCAGCCATCTCAGTCTTGTCTAGCGCTGGCTGGTTACTGCAATGAACATGAGCTCTTACAGAAAAGATTTGGGAACTGCTGAGTTCCAATGATTTGTGTGTCCATTAGCATGTAACTTCTAATAGTGTGTGTACAGAGTGAGGTACTTCAAGTGATGCCTCAACAAACACAATGACTAAGACCAAAGCCAAGGTGTTAATGCATGGAGCTGAATTAAAAATTCACAATGCTCTGTCATCCTTTGCCTCCAATGAAGAAAAAGCTGCTTGCTTAAACCAGTTTTTCCATCTATAAAAAAGGATAAATCCTTGTTAACATAGTGATGTCAGACACTGGATGCTGATACATTATGGATATGTGTGGGTGGGGAGATTTATTTGTGTATGCACATATCATATAGAGTAAGAAAAAAAGATTGAATAGGAAAAATATACAGGGTAAGAAGAACATAATGAAGTGTGATTAGTAGAGGAAATGAAGGAACAATCCTTGAATTAAACATCCCCAAATCCATACCACCATAATGTAAAAGGAACCACTGAATATGTAGTTCAGAGACCACAAATTCATCATTCTATGTCTTCTATATTTCTATATCTATCCATTCCACAAAGCATAAAATCTCTCTCTCTCTCTCTCTCTCTCTCTCTCTCTCTCTCTCTCTCTCTCTCTCTCTCTCATATCTACTACATACCAATCCATGCAGTCATTTCTCATCTTGCACGCTATGCCCTCCTTCCTTGGCAATCAATATATTCTCTCTCTCTCTCTCT
>NC_034611.1:25315210-25347887 GCF_900095145.1 Mus pahari | reverse complement strand
TCTCTCTCTCTCTCTCTCTCTCTCTCTCTCTCTCTCTCTCCCCCATTCTCATTATCGCCTCTCTTCTCTTTTTGACAGGATGTTGCTATCTACCCCTGGATTACCTGGAATCTTCTATATAGACGATGCTAGCTTCTTATTCTCAGAGATCCACTGCCTCACAAGTGCTAGGAAAGATGTGCACCAACACAAGAATTTGAGAGTTTGAGCCTGAGCTTCTCAAAAAGGGTAACTAACTATACTGCCATTGCCTACCTTAACTTCTGTGATAAGGTTTTTCTTCTGAATGTCCTTTTAACACCTACTCTTTCTCGGCTGTGACCTGACACACCAGCAGTTTTCTGAGGATTTCATTTTTGGTTCACTTTTCTTGCTTATCTAAACTCTTACACAGAGACTGCCAATTAAATGCTTTATGTCAAGCCCAGCTTTGTGTGAATAGCCTTCCTGCAAGCATTTCAGGTCATTCTGTCAGTTACCTACTTAAACCACAATTCTAGAATACTCAAGGGAACATCACAGTCTACCTTTATTTAATGTCTCATGCTTATTTGCCTTTCTATTTTTTTCTTTATTTATTGGATATTTTGTCTGTTTACATTTCAAATGATATCCCCTTTCCTGGTTTCTGCTCTGAAAACTCCCTTCCTCTCCCTTCTACCCCCTACCAACCTACCCACTCTGGCTTCCTGACCCTGGCATTCCCCTACATTGGGGCATAGAGACTTCACAGGACCAATAGCCTCCCCTTACATTGATGTCCTAATAGGCCATCCTCTGCTACATATGCAGCTGGAGCCATGAGTCCCAACATGTGTACTCTTTGGTTGGTGGTTTAGTCCAGCGCAGCTCTGGAGGTTCTGGTTAGTTCATATTGCTCCTCTTATCAGGCTACAAACACTTTCAACTCCTTGGGTCCTTTCTCTGGCTCCTTCATTGGGGATCCTGTGCTCAGTCCCATGGATGGCTGTGAGCATCCACTTCTGAATTTGTCAGGCACTGGCAGAGCCTCTTAGGAGACAGCCTTAGTGTCTGGGTTTGGTGATCATATATGGGATGAATCCCAGGTGGGGCAGTCACTGGATGGACATTACTCCATACTTTTTCCCTGTAACTCCTTCCATGGGTGTTTTCTACACCCTTCTAAAAAGGATCAATGTAGCCACTATTTGGTCTTCCTTCTTCTTGAGTTTCATGTCGTTTGTGAATTGTACCTTGGGTATTCCAAGCTTCTAGGCTAATATCCACTTAACAGTGACTGTATATCATGTGTGTTCTTGTGTGATTGGGTTACCTCACTGAGGATGATACCCTCCAGATCCATCCAGAATTTCATAAATTCATTGTTTTTAATAGCTGAGAAGTACTCCATTGTGTAATGTACCACATTTTCTGTATCCATTCCTCTGTTGAAGGACATTGGGGTTCTTTCTAGCTCCTGGCTATTATAAATAAGACTACTATGAACATAGTAGAGAATGTGTCCTTATTACATCTTGGAGCATCTTCTGGGTATATACCAGGAGTGGTATTGCTTGGTCCTCAGGAAGTACTATGTCCAGTTTTGTGAGGAACTGCCAAACTGATTTCCAGAGTAGTTGTACCAGCTTGCGATCCTACCAGCAATGGAGGAGTGTTCCTCTTTCTACACATCCTCACCAGCATCTTCTGTCACCTGAGTTTTTGATCTTAGCCATTCTGACTGATGTGAGGTGGAATTTCAGAGTTGTTTTGATGTGCATTTCCCTAATGTCTAAGGATGTTGAATATTTCTTTAGGTGCTTCACATCCATTTTGTATTCCTCAGTTGAGAATTCTTTGTTTAGCTCTGTACCCTATATCTTAATAGGGTTATTTGGTTCTCTGGCGTCTACCTTCTTGAGTTCTTTGTATATATTGGATATTAGCCTTCTATTGGATGTAGGGTTGGTAAAGATCGTTTCCCAATCTGTTGGTTGCCATTTTGTCCTATTGACAGTGTCCTTTGGCTTACAGCAGCTTTGTAAAGTTATGAGGTCCTGTTTGTCAATTTTTGATCTTAGAGAATAAGCTATTGGTATTCTGTTCAGGAAATTCTCCCCTGTGCCTTTTTGCTCAAGGCTCATCACCACTTTCTTTTCTATTACTTTCAGTGTATCTACTTTATGAGTAGGTCCTTGATCCACTTGGACTTAAGCTTTGTACAAGGAGATAATAGAATAGTAGAAGAATGCAAATTGATCCAAACACCAGTTGAGCAAGCACCATTTGTTGAAAATGCTGTCTTTTTTCCACTGGATGATTTTAGTTCCTTTGTCAAAAATCATGTGGACAATAGGTGTGTCAGTTTTGCAGAAAAATCTCTAATCCCAGCAATGAAAACATGACTCAGTTAATATGAATACCTCGATTTGGCAGATCTACCACTACACTGCCATCTATGAGACCCCTTAGAACTTGCTGTTTCTCTAGGCTATATGAATCTTCTCTGCCTTTCTTCTTCTTCCTCCTGTGTCCTCTACCTTTTCCATTTCCCCTTCTTCTCTCTCAGCCTTCTGCGGTTCCACCTTCCCTTTTACCTGCCCAATCATAAGCTCTCCTTTATTTTACAAATAAAGGCAGGAAGCAGGTTTACAGGAAATCACCTGAGTGCTGACTCAATCCTTGTTTGCAACCACTCACAGGAGAACTGAATTAACATCAGATATAATTAGCACTGGGGCTATCCACAACATTTCCTCTTTTCTGTCCAATTAAAAGATTATTTTATCTCAGATATAATTGAACATAACTATTATTATTTTGTAATTTATTAAGTACAAGAGACCAAACACACATGCAGTCCATCATCTTTGTTAATTAAATAGAACCTCTATCATTTACCCTTACTTAAATGTCTATAGTTCTTCACCTGGTTACACTTTGGCTTTAGATTGAATGCCATCTGAAAACTGTCCTCTCAAACCTGTTCCTCCCAAAGTAAAGAGCCTGGGTTGGCTAGGAGACTATGTAGTTTTCCAACCATCAGAAATCCAAGAATGACGGATATTAACTGAAAATATATAGGAAGCCTAACACAGCTTCCAAAACTTAGCCAATTTATAGAGACCACTGATCACTTGGACAGGCCCTTACTTCAACACGTTGGAGCATCGATCTTCAGCCTACTGGCCAGGTTTATCTGATAGACTTAGAGAAACAGGAATATTAAGGACTAGCCTCCTCTGTCTCAGCATAATCCTAACCTGTAATTGTGTCCTTTCTTTGGACAGTATTATATCTGTAGATGAAATGAGGCAGTTCTTGCACAGTGGCTGTTTCACCACAGCTGGAGTAACTCAAAGATGCTCAGTTTCTTCTTTGAGTCCAAGACAGGGAAAAACTGTCAGGAACAGACTGGTCTCAACAAGAGAATAAATAATCATTATTCGTCACATTCTGTGGACTTCTGACATTTTTGAAAACCAACTATCTATATGAAGTAATGTAGGCTGTTCTCTGTTAACTACTCTCAGCCATTTCTAATTAAAATAACTGAAAACACCCTAAGAATAAACTCAGATCCATGAATCTCCTATTTGACACTTAACTCACAGGCTTAAACATCTCAGGTCTGTTTATAATAACAGCAATAGAAGGACAGGGTACAAGCCCTGTACTTCAAAATTTTTAGTATTAAAGGAAACCTATAATAACCACCCCCAGTCCCAAAGCTTAGGGAACTGGGATGACGACTCTTCATAACTTCTTCAAGCTGAATATGGGCATTGAGATATTTTGAAAGAAGGGGGTAGGGTAGGGAAAATAGGGGAGTTGGTTGGCCTTATAAAGGACCCACCAATAATAATATTAGTCTTTGATGTCTGTGTCCTGTCTGGATCTGGATGAAAAACCAAGACATCAGGAGTTCAGGCAAGTCAGTTCAGCATGTCTGATGATGAAATTCACCAAGGCTGTATATTCTGTAATAAATAAATCTCAAACAAAAATTTAGTATCATCAAGATAAACTTTTTGTTTGATTCTCTGGAATCTAGTTCTCAGGAGGTCTCCCTCTCTCAGACTTGATCCATATAACTCTGGAAGATGTAAATACCTTAATCAGCTTTTCCAAAAACACAAAGACAAAACCTTTCCCCCACATCAGCATATCCTTCAGCTGGTAACCAGGAAAGCCTATAGCTTGCCCTCTGAACCAGAGTAACAATAAAACAACCACAATACTCAAAATCACACACATTTTAGCATATTTAGGTCTTTCTCATTTGTCATGTAAGGATATTAACCCAAAATTCCCATGGAGCCTACGTTAGACAAAATTTGAGTCTCCCGCGGACTTTATTATACCATCTTTAAAATAATTGATTCACATTTCTATTTATCTTTCCTTTCCTCCTTCCTTTCCTTTCCCTTCCTTTTCTTCTTTCCTTTCCTTTTTCCTTCCCTTTCATCTCCTTTCTTTTCCTCCTTCCTTTCCTTTCCTCTTTCCTTTCCTTTTCTTTCCTTTTTTATTTCTTTTCCCCTTTCGTTTCCTCTTTCCTGACCTTTTTCTTCTTTTCCTTTCCTTTCTATACCTGCTTATAAGAGGCAGCTTGTCAAATCGAGATTTAAACTCAAAATTCCTGTGAAGCCCACGTTAAAGAGAATATGAGTATACTGTAAGACTTATTAGAGCAAAATCTTATTATACCATCTTAAAAGCAATTAATTCAAACTTCCAGTAATATCTGCCTATAGGAAGCAGACAGTTTTTAATTGTTAAGCTCTCTACCTAGAGCAGCCATCCTGTCTGTTGTACTCTCTACCTGGAGCCACAGACTTCTATTATTTAATACCTATTCATAGCAGGTGATTATCACTGCTCTCTCTACTTGGAGCCAGTGACTAATATTCCCTAACTAGTTCTAAACCTTTATCTCAGGTTAGTTGAATTTAAATCAATACGTTGGGTGCCATTTTGTTTCAGGAAATCTCTAATCCAAATATGCACCAGCAATGAAAACACAACACAGTTGGTATGAATACATGCTGTGCACCTAGATTGGGTGGATCTACCACTACAATACAATCTTTCCCATCTTATGAGATCCCTTAGAACTTGTGGTTTCTCTAGACAATGTGCTTCTGCTCTACTTTTCTTCTCCTTCCTCCTCCTCTGCATCCTCTCCCTATTCCATTTTCTCCTTCTTCTCCCTCCACCTTCCCTTTTATCTGCCCAATCATCAGCTTTCCTTTATTTTACAAATTAAGGTGGAAAGCAGGTTTACAGGAAATCACCTGAGTGCTGACACATTCCTAATTTCCTGACACTCACAGGAGAACAAAATTAATATCAATTATAATTAGCCCCAGGGCTATCCATATCCACAACATGTGGGTTCATTTCTGGGTCGTTAATACTACTCCATTGATCTACCTGTCTGTCACTGTACCAATATCACAATTGCTATGAAGAACAGCTTGAGGTCGGGGATGATGATTCCACCAGAAGTTCTTTTATTGTTAACAATAGTTTTCACTATCCTAGATTTTTGGTATTTCAGATGAATTGGCAAATTGCCCTGTATAAATTATGAAGAATTGAGTTGGAATTTTGATGGGGATTGCATTGAATCTGTAGATTGCTTTCAGCAAGATGGCTGAAATTTTACTATATTAATCTTGCCAATCCGTGAGTATGGGAGATCTTCCCATCTTCTGAGATCTTCTAATTCTTCCTTCATACAGGTCTTTCACTTCCTTAGTTATAGTCACAACAGGGTATTTTAAATTATTTGTGACTATTGTGAAAGTTGTCATTGCCCTAATTCCTTTCTCAGGTTGTTTATCCTTTGAGCAGAGGAAGACCACACATTAGTTTCAGTTAATTTTATATCCAGCCACATTGCTGAAGTTCTTTATCATATTTAGGAGTTCTCTGTGGAATTTTTGTGGTCACTAAAGTATACTATCATATCATCTGCAAATAGTGATATTTTTACTTCTTCCTTTCAAATTTGTATCCCTTGACATCCTTTTGTTGTCTAATTCCTCTTTCTAGGATTTTGAGTACTATATTGAATAGGTAAGGACAGTTGGCAGCCTTGTCTAGTCCCTCATTTAGTAGGATTGCTTCCAGTTTCTCTCCTAGTTTGATGTTGGCTACTGGTTTTCCCTATATTGCTTTTACTATGTTTAGGTATGGGCCTTGAATTCCTGATCTTTCCAAGACTTTTATCATGAACAGGTGTTGGATTTTGTCAAATGCTTTCTCAGCATCTAATGAGATGATCATATGTTTTTTTTCTTTGAGTTTGTTTATATACTGGATTACTTTAATGGATTTCCATATATTGAACCATACCTGCATCATTGGGATGAAGTCTACATGATCATGATGGATGATCCTTTTGATGTGTTCTTGGATTCTGTTTGCAAGAATTTTATTGAGTTTTTTCGCATTGATATTCATAATGCAAATTTGTCTGAAGTTCTCTTTCTTTGTTGGGTCTTTGTGTGATTTATGTATCAGAGTGATTGTGGCTTCATAGAACAAATTGGGTAATGTACCTTCTATTTCTATTTTGTGGAATCATTTGAGGAGTATTAGTATTAGGTCTTCTTTGAAGGTCTGATAGAACTCTTCACTAAACCCATTAAGTACTGTTTTTTGTTTGTTTGTTTTTGGTTGGGAAACTATTAATGATTGCTTCTATTTCTTTAGGGGATAAAGGAATGTTTAGATCTTAATCTGGTCCTGATTTAACTTTGATACCTGGTATCTGTCTAGTATATTGTCCATTTTATCAAGGTTTTCCAGTTGTGTTGAGTATAGGCTTTTGTAGTAGGATGTGATGATTTTTATTTTTTTAGTTTATTTTTTAGATTTTTTTTTTTTTTTTTTTTTGGTTTTTTCGAGACAGGGTTTCTCTGTATACGACTGGCTGTCCGGGAACTCACTTTGTAGACAAGGCTGGCCTTGAACTCAGAAATCTGCCTGCCTCTGCCTCCTGAGTGCTGGGATTGAAGGTGTTCACCACCATACCTGGCTACTTTATTTACATTTCAAATGCTATCCCAAAAGTTCCCTATACCCTCTCCTGCCTCTGCTCCCCTACTTACCCACTCCCACTTCTTGGCCCTGGCATTCCCCTGTACTGGGGCATATAAAGTTTGCAAAACCAAGGGGTGTCTCTTCCTAATGATGGCCTAATAGGCCATCTTCTGCTACATATGCAGCTAGAGACACCAGCTCTCAGGATACTGGTTAGTTTACATTTTAGTTCCACCTATAGGGTTGCAAGTTCCTTCAGCTCCTTGAGTACTTTCTCTTTCCTCCATTGGGGACCCTGTGTTCCATCCAATAGCTGAATGTGAGCATCCACTTCTGTGTTTGCCAGAAACTAGCATAGCCTCACAAGAGGCTGCTATATCAGGGTCCCTTTAGCAAAATCTTGCTGGCATGTTCAATAGTATCTGGGTTTTGTGGCTGATGATGGGATGGATCCCCGGGTGGGGTAGTCTCTGGATAGTCCATCATTTTATCTTAACTCCAAACTTTGTCTCTGTAACTCCTTTCATGGGTATTTTGTTCCCTATTCTAAGGAGGAATGAAGTATCCACACGTTGGTCTTCCTTCTTCTTGGTTTTCTTGTGTTTTGCAAATTGTATCTTGGGTATTCTAAGTTTCTGGACTAATATTCACTTATCCGTGAGTGCATATCTAGTGACTTCTTTTGTGACTGGATTACCTCATGAGGATGATACCCTCCAGATCCACCCATTTGCTGAAGAATTTCATCAATTCACTGTTTTTAATAGCTGAGTAGTANTCCATTGTGTAAATGTACCACATTTTCTGTATCCATTCCTCTGTTGAGGGACATCTGGGTTCCATTTTTGGATTTCCTCAGTTTCTGTTGTTATGTCTCCCTTTTCATTTCTGATTTTGTTAATTTGGATAGAGTCTTTGTGGCCTCTAGTTTCTCTGGCTAAAGGTTGATCTATTATGCTAATTTTCTCAAGGAACCAACTCCTTCCTGGTTTGATTGATTCTATGTGTAGTTCTTTTTCTTTCCATTGGTTTGATTTTAGCCCTGAGTTATTATTTCTTGCCTTCTACTCCTCTTGGGTGAATTTGCTTCTCTTTGTTCTAGAGCTTTCAGGTGTGAGGTCAAGCTGCTATTGTATGCTCTTCCTAGTTCCTCTTTGGAGGCACTCAGAGCTATGAGTTTTCTTCTTACCACTGCTTTCATTGTGTCCCATAAGTTTGGGTATGTTGTGGCTTCATTTTCATTAAACTCTAAAAAGTCTTTAATTTTTTTTTTTTATTTCTTCCTGAAACAAGTTATCATTGAGTAGAGTTTTGTTCAGCTTCCATGTATATGTGGGCTTTCCGTTACTTATGTTGTAATTGAATGGCCTTAGACCATGGTGATCTGGAAGGATGCATGGGATTATTTCAATCTTCTTGTATCTATTGAGGCTTGTTCTGTGACCATTAAATGGTCAGTTTGGAGAAGGTACCATGAGATGCTGAGAAGAAGGTATATCCTTTTGTTTTAGGATAAAATTTTCTATAGATATCAGTTAAAACCATTTGTTTCATAACTTCTATTAGTTTCACTGTGTCTCTGTTTAGTTTCAGTGTCCAGGATCTTTCCATTGATGAGAGTGTGGTATAGAAGTTTCCCATTACAATTGTTTGCAGTGCAATGTGTTCTTTGAGTTTTAGTAAAGTTTCTTTTATGAATGTGGATGCCATTGCATTTGGAGCATAGATGTTCAAAATTGAGAGTTCATCCTTGGTATATTTTAACTTTGATTAGTATGATGTATCGCTCCTTATCTTTTTTGATAACTTTAGTGTGAAAGTCCATTTTATTTGAAATTAGAATGGCTACTCCACCTAGTTTCTTGGGACCATTTTCTTGGAAAATAGTTTTCCAGCCTTTTACTCTAAGGTAGTTTCTATCTATGTCACTGAGGTGGGTTTCCTCTATGTTGCAAAATATTGGGTCCTGTATATATAACCAGTGTGTTAGTCTATGTCTTCTTATTGGGGAATTGAATCCATTGATATTAAGAGATATTAAGGAAAAGTAATTATTGCTTCCTGTTATTTTTGTTGTTATAGTTCGAATTCTGGTCATGTGGCTCTCTTCCATGAGGTTTGTTGAAAGATTCCTTTGTTGCTTTTTCTAAGGTGTAGTTTCACTCCTTCTGTTGGAGTTCTCCATGGATTTGTGGAAAGATATTTTGTAAATTTGGTTTTGTCCTGTAAAACCTTGGTTTCTCCATCTATGGTAATAGAGAGGTTTGCTGGGTATAGTAGTCTAAGTTGGCATTTGAGTTCTCTTAGGATCTGTATGACATCTACCCAGGATCTTAGTCTCTGGAGAGAAGTCTGGGGTAATTCTAATAGTTGTGCCTTTATATGTTACTTGACCTTTTCCCCTTACTGCTTTTCATATTCTTTCTTTGTTTTGTGCATTTGATGTTTTGATTATTATGTGAAGGGAGGAATTTCTCTTCTGGTCCAAACTATTTGGTGTTCTGTAGGTTTCTTTTATATTCATGGGTATCTCTTTCTTTAGGTTAGGGAAATTTTCTTCTGTAATTTTGTTGAAGATATTTACTTGCTTGTTAAGTTGGAAATCTTCACTCTCTTCTATACCTATTATCTTTAGGTTTGGTCTTCTCATTCTGTCCTGGATTTCCTGGTAGTTTTGGGTTTGGATCTTTTTGCATTTAGCATTTTCTTTGATTGTTGTGTCAAAGTAATCAATTATATCTTCTGCACCTGAGATTCTCTCTTCTATCTCTTGTATTCTCTTGGTGATACTCGCATCTATAGCTCCTGACTTCTTTCCTAGGTATTCTATCTCCAGAGTTGTCTCCCTTTGTGATTTTTTTTATTGTTTCTTCTTCCATTTTTTAGTTCCTGGATGGTTTTGTTCAATTCCTTCACTGGTTTGGTTGTTTTTGTTTTTTTTTTCCTTTAATTCTTTAAGGGATTTTTGTATTTACTCTTTAAAGGTTTCTACTTGTTTTATGTGTGTTCTCCTGTATTTCTTTAAGGGAGTTATTAATGTCCTTAAAATTCTCCATCATCATCATGAGAAGTGACTTTAAATCCATATCTTGCTTTTCTGGTGTGATGGTGTATCCGGGACTTGCTATGATGGGAGAATTGGTTTTTGATGATGCCAAGTAGCCTTGTTTTCTATTGCTTCTGTTCTTAGGCTTGCCTCCTGCCATCTGATTATTTCAAGTGTTCCCTGCCCTCACTATATCCGATTGGAGCCTGTCCTTCCTGCAATCCCAGTTGAGTCAGACCTCCTCAGAGTTCAGCTTTCTCTGTGATCCTGTGATTCTGTGACCCTGTGATCCTAAGATCCTAAGATTCTGGGTGTGTCAGAGTTCTTGGGAGCCAAGTTGCCTCTGAGACCCTGCATTCTGGTGTGACCAAGCTCCTGGGATCCTAAGATCCTGGGTATGTTAGAGCACCTGAGAGTAGTACCTCCTCTGGGGACAATGGGACTGTCTGCTAAGTTTGTGCCCAAGCTAGACCGGAGCCAGCGGTAAGGAACCCAAGTCACTGATCTGGCAGGGTTCTAGTGTCCCTGGGTCCTGCTGGTTTCAGTCACTCCTTGTGGTGTTCAAACAGATGTTGTGTTATACTCACTGGTGATCCTAAGATCCTGGGCAAGCCAGAGGACTCTCCACTCCCCACTCCACTGGGGAGTGGAGAGTCCTCTGGAATCTGTGGGATTGTCTGCTGAGTTTGTGCCCGAGGTAGACTGGCAGAGCTGACTATTTGTCTTCTTTGCTGCTGTTTTTAATACAGCTTAGTATATTCCCCAAATTATTCTTAACTAGTTTCTGTAAGAAAATGTCATTTTCCCACATCGTCAGTCCATCAGTGGCATAGTCTCTTCAGACTGAAACAAATTCTTCCCAATTGTTGCTACAAACTCTTAGACAAAGTATAGCCTCTCAATGTACCCTCAACATACAATTTCCTTTTTCCCTGAAACCTGTCTGTAACCACTAAATACCCTGATTCTAAAAAATCTTTTTTTTTCAACTTTATCAAAGAAGGACAAGGGTAGGTTCCTCTCACATTTCTCTTCTCATTTTTGTTCTGAAATATATAACTAGTGATTCAGAATTGGTTTATGTCAAAATAGGTTTTAAGGTTTATAATAATATCATATTGCCTTATGTGAAACTCATTATTATAAAGATTAATGCTAAAATTATCCCTACAGTTAACAAATTCCAAGATGACTTTATAACATATATAAAAGTTATAGTTATGTAGATTGCAAGACTTATATGACACACAAGAATACCTAAGTGCAAATATAATATAAGTTGGTACCTATATACATACAAATGGGAAAGAAAAATAGTATTTTTGAAAAACAAAATAAATTTTCTTTGAACAAATTTACACTGTCAAACATCAAGTGTTTTAAAAAGTTTTAGATGATTAACCAAAGCTAAAGTGCTAAAGCTATATACAAATAGTCTGCTAGAAAAGAGCAGAGAGCAAAACATACATAAGGATTTGGAACTGATTAAAAGTCACAAAGAAGTTATTTTAAAATAACTGTTAAATACATGTGGTTAAGAAAAAACAGTTAACCAGCCATATCAGAATATACTCAACATATAGTCCAGATGAGTTAATTTTCTAAATATAGCAGATGAATCTTTTAAATAATAAAGTAACCCATCACCAGTACTTCCATGGTACTTCATCTACTATGATTTCTGTTCTAAGTGAAATACAGACATAAATTCCACAAGAATTTCTACTATTTTATGGTAAAAGTCAATCAAATAAATACTACTATATTTACAGAACAGATCATCATAATATAGGAACAGGAACAAACATAGTAAGGGTCACAATTAGGAAGTAAAATAAGACTCAAAATCAGGCTACATTCTGGGGTTTCATTTTCTCTTCCTTTTTAAGGTTATAGTATAATCTTTCCCTGTATCACTCCCCATTCACCTTCAAACCTATGGTCTCTTAATTCACTAATTGTCATTGTATTAATATATGTATTTATAATTACACATATATTCCTAAATGTAATGCTCTCAGACCATATTATGTTGCTTGTATGTATGCTTTGAGGGCTGACTATTTGGTACTAAACCATCATTTGGAGTGTGACATGGTCTATTCATTAAGAATCAAATATAAGAAAGTGAACATACACAAAAAATCTACAGGGAAAAGCAATGAATCAGGTAGACAGAACAATCTTTTAAAAAAGTAAAAACAAATTTTTTGAGTTAAAAACAAAAGTTTGTTATTAATATACAACACATAATAAAAAATAGGTAAAATTATAAACTTTATAAAACAATTTTAAAATTATCTATTGATACATATGTATGAGTAAATTCTACATTTTAAGGACTATAACATTATATACTAAAAATATTATTAAATCACAGGGGAAGAGAAATGGATAGGCAGAGGCTAGTCAGCCTTATCAACATGTTAATGCTGTTAAAATATCTTTATATAGTATTTTCATAATTTTCAAAACATATAGGAAATACAGGGGTTTTCAAAATTCAACCCTAACAAACAGTTTGATGCAAATCACTTAAAATTTGAAAAAATCAACCAGGAAGCAGAAGGGATGGAAGTTATAACCAACCCCTTTTCTCAAATGTATCACAAAGAAGGATTATTAAATTACATTTTGAGATACAAAAAATGCTATTACAGATATAAATGCAATCTGTAGAAACTGGAGGAAAGCGCATACCCTCCAGCACTCTGACAAATGACTTGGGCTTCTGTTTCTTATTACATACTATTTGGAATAGGCATAAAAGAACTGATAAGATGGTTTAATTAAAACAAGTGGGGGAAATGGTGCTCTGAGAAACGGCATAATAATAGTGTCATAACTTCCACATACATTCAGCTCTCAGTTTCTCATCTCTAGAAGAACAGCATATTGTAAAGCAGAAGTCCCCCTGCCTCGGTATTACTCATGTCCCTGACATAGACAACAGAGTAGAAAGATACACTTCCTCTCTTGTTCTAATATTTTTTAAAATTCATTCTGCAAGACTTGCATGTTCTAGTATAGACACTGTATAATTAACCCAGGACTTGAAATGAGATATAAGAAAGGAGTTTGTAAAGTGTTTTAAGCATGTCTGGCTTAGAAGTAAATGCTTTGTGGGCATTGTTTTAAAGTGGACTTTGTTTCCAAAGCAAGAGCTTCTCCCTCAACCACTTTCCTTTCACCTTGTGTAGCAGAATAGTTCTTGGTAGGTTTTGTGGGACTCAGATTGGTAATGCCAGAAAGCTCATCAACTGGTTCTCACCTCAACCAGAGTGGCTCTACTTATTTCCAAGGAACACACTGCCTGATGGGTTTCGGGAAGTGAAGATGGCCTCTCCCATGATAAAGCTCATTTATAGTCCACACATATATTCTGAACAATAGCACAACACTGCTGGAGTAGTGTAAGAACAGCTTCCTAACTGCCAAATGAAATATCGAGTCTGGAGAAGAGTTTCTATCTTGAGGATCACAGGCAGAAAATCATAGTAAAATTAGATCCTCTAAGGTATTAAACCCAAATCTCTCAATTAGCTAGGTATGTCAATTTCACACATACCATTTATAATAATAATGGATCTAGCAAACACAACATTACTGTTATTTTTTGAATCGTAAAGAAACACAATTCATTTTGCTAATTTGCCCCAAAATGTCTGGAGCAGTACAAGTGCTTGCTAGGTTATCAATAAATAATTGTTGAATGGATGAATAAAACAAACCAACCAACAAACAAATACTATCACTCGAACAACTATTACACCCTAAAAATCAAAAGCTCAGTACACAATAATGTTGGAATGAAGTTTTCATTCAAAAATTCATGAAACAGAGAAGCACGAAATTTATTGAATAGTGACTTTGGTCTAAATAACCCTGTATAGTCTTAGTGAGGCATTAAAGCTCTCTATAGGCTGAGAGGTTTACCAGCTCTGCTTTATGTGTTTAACATCACTTTTGTCTTTTTCCCTGAGACATGGATGAGAATGTATGTTCACCCCCAAATTCTGTATACTTAGTGCTTATATATAGCTAAACTACTATTAATTTTAGCATAAATAAATAAATATTACCCCCATTGATTATGAATAGTAATTAATTCATCAATACAGACTTTTGATTATACAGAAATAATTATATACTTTAATTTGTTTAAGCAATTATTGAGAAATTAGTTATCTATCAACTGAGAAGTACTTGCATACATATACACATTCTCACACACATTTACATGTCTATGTGGCTTCAGGTGGACAGTAGGTGATAAAACGCAAGTCCTGATATAGGCAGATGAAGAATACATTCTAAATATCATAGGAAAACAAGCCTCAAAGAAATTAAGTGATTATACCAATACACAGGATGTGTTATCTGCTCCAGGCTCTTTCCCCAGAGTTAGACCCAAGTCACAGGTTAGGACTTTTAATTGGATTCTTCACTCAGAATTACTATACTAGTATGCAGTAGTAGGTAGGAAAAATAGTAGAATTCTCTAAAATTATCCTGGCTTTGGGGAAAACATGGGTAGGAAAAGTTACATCTAGCCAATCACATAAAATAATGAAACGGACCAGAGGTACATATTTTTATGTGTGTCCTTCATGTTTGGTTATATCATCTTTACTAGAAATGTACAAATTCAAATTGTAACATAACATACTATGATTTTAATTTTAGTAATGATTCCATTATCTACAAAATGGACTAAACTATTCAGAAAATTTCATAATGAAGAGTGAGTGTCTGAATACTCCACTATATTCTGCTTATGAGGGATGGATTTCAACTTTAATAGTACATATATAATAAAAAGGAACCGGTTAGGAAATAAGATTCCACACAGAAAGAAACCTAAAGAGAAAAGCAGTGCCTATAGTTACACTGCAAAAATGAGACTGTTACTTCTAAAATCAAAATGCAGGCACTTCTCCAATGTACATGGATATAGACTGTGCTAAGCCATGAAATGAAAATCAATAAATTTGAAAATATTTATGGTTTCTGTAAGACAGGAAGGAATTGTCTTCAGTGACATAGCCACTGGTATGTTTGCTACCATATGTAACTTCACAACATGATGGGCTCTGACTTAATTCAGAGGTCCACAAAACAAAAGCAAAAGCAAAACAAAAGCCTCAAAAATGAGACAGGGATTTGGTTGAAGGAATTTGCATGAGGATAGGAGGAGAATAATAGGGCATGTGGGATGAATGTTTTGTGACCATATGTTTGATATAATGTATGAAATTGTCACAGAATAAATTAATAATAAAAACCAGTATGCATAAATCATATTAACTTTTCTTATCACAAGATATAAAAGCAAAAATGAAAAATAAGAAATTTCAAAAATTACATAAATATTTGAAAATTAAGCAACATAATCCTTGAGATAGAAAACCATGAAGAAAACTTGCTTACTGGCTTGCACAATGATCTTTCTAAGCCAGCCTCATTCCACCTGACCAGAGATGGTACCACCCATGGTTGTCTGTTACATTGCTTAGCAATCAGGAAAAATCTCCATAGACATGTCCGTAGACCAGTTTGATGTAGGCAATTCCTCAGGTTCCCAGGAATGTCTAGATTTGTGTCAAACTGACAAAAAAACCAAACCAGCATGGTTCTTTATCATTAAGTAGAAATGTGGGAAATTTAAAATACAGTCAGAATATAAAAATAGAAGCACGTGTTTCAAAATGTACATGTGCTACAAAATCACTTCCAACGAGTAGAGGCAGGAGAGTTATAAGAATAAATGACAATACAGAAAGGAATGGTGATATCATCAACTTAAAGATGCACTTACATCAGCCAGTGAAAAACAAACTGATCCCAGGCCTATTAAAAGAAATAAATCAATAAAGACCAGATCATGAATAAATGACAGACTAGGAAAAACAATAGAAACATTATGAGTTCCTGTTGTAAATGTTGGCAGACACAAAGCCAATAAAAACAGAGAATAAGATCTAAAATCTAAACCCAGAAATAAAAGAGAAACTGATCCCATGGTAATATGAATTTCATAGAAAGGAATTAATCTGTTTGACAGAGAAAGTTTCACAAACAACAAAGCTACATCCAAGCAATGGATACTGCTCATTGATCCCAGCCAAAGACATAGGTTATTCCATGGTGGAGCAGTAATATATAAAAATGTTTCCTTGTTGAGGAAAGCAGTGTGAATAATGTACAAGGAGAATATAGACAAAATGTTCAATTGCTAAACAGGACAGCAGCAACTCAAAGAAACCACATACTTTACTCTGCTATTGCGGGCAAGCTATTGTGAGAAACTTTAAGGTCTTCAAAGACTCAATATTTAAAACTTTAAGGTACACATTTAAAAGAATACTTCCAGAGTGTTGTGGTCTATGCCTGCAACCTCTTGGGAGATGGAGGTACATAAATCATGAGACTAAAATTCTCCTTAGCTAAATAATATGATCAAGATGAGCTGGAACTCTATGTCCTATATGAACAAAGAAAGAAAGAAAAGAATACCTGAAAATAAATACCTTCTATGTTATTCTGCTGGAAAATGGAAGCCTGGGAAGATGTTTCTTTAGTGTCAACTTTGAATCCCCTGAAGCTAAAATCCAATACATCTTGAGTGGGTAGTGATGTCATTATACAACTAAGTTTTCTACACCAGATACAAAACCTTTGGGACTATTTTTGTCTTATCCCATGGATCTGGAAAGCCGATGCAGGGAAGGCAGTATGTAGCCCTGTCTGGATTCTTTTACGAGCTGATGAGTGAGTTGTATAAGATATTATAAAAGTGAAGCCAAGAAGAAGTAACACCTGTTATGAAAAGCTGAAGTCAGTAAGTGAAACTGGCCAAGAATGAAGCCACAGAAGCTGCTGGCCACGTTATAAGAGATTTCCCATGCCTCTTTAAACCTAGAAGATTCTACCACAAGCCCTAGATGCCGGGAGCTGTAAGATTTGCTATGGCCCTGTTGCATTTTCAAATTTCCTTACATTTTTCAGTCTTTGCTGTACTTCTGTTTCTCATTGTTGGAAATGGAAATGTTTCCTTTGTGATATCGTATATTGAAATTGAACAATATTTATTAAAACATCTCAGAAGCTTACAGCTAAAAGATTGACTTGTTCTCAGCTTTAAATTTCACTTATAGCATGGGAACTGTAAAATTATGGGGAGTTTTGAAGTTGGGTTGGATAAATATTGCATTATGAGATGGCATGAACCTATGGGTACCCAGGGTAGAGTATTATGGTTTGGATATGAATACTCAGCCACAGCTACATTTGAACATGAGATTCCTAGCTGGTGGTCCTTTTATGGGAAATTGAAGGAATTTTAGAAGGTGAGATCTTAGTGGACAAATGAGCCACTGAATCCAGATACAACAGTTTTAGTATTTGTTTTGCTGATTGTCTACTCAATGTAACCAGCTGCCCCATGCTTCTACTTCCCCACCCATTAGATCTTCCTGCCACCATACTTTTCCCACCATAGTGAACAATATTCTCTTGAACCTGGATCTCTCATGAATGAACCCCAAAATATAAGCAGAAAAAGCAAGATATACAAATGAGATGCATGAAATTTAAAAGGTTCTCCACTGATAAGAAAGCAATCAGCTGAATGGATAACATATTGGAGAAAATATAGGCAAATCAAATATCTTTCAACAGGTTAATATCAACAGTATGTAAGCAATATAATGCAATAACAAATAAATGATTAATTTTTAAAAGTAGGATGAGACTTGACTAAATACGTTTCAAAGAAAATAAAAAACAACAGGTTTATAAAAAGGTGATCAACATTATCAATTATGAAAGAAATTCAAACTAAAATTACAATAAGTATTATGAAGATAAATGTTAACAATGAGAAACCCCTTGTATACTGCTAGTAGAAAGATAAATTAGTACAGACATAGAAAACAATATGGAAGTTCCTTCAAAAATAAAGAACCACCATATTACCCAACAATCCCATTACTAAGTCTATATCTGAAAGAAATAAAATGAATAATTTGAAGAAATATCTACCCTCAACATAGGTTTGAATTTCTTATTTTTTTCCTTTCTTGAAAGTAAGACTAAGACATAATTTACTTATATAATCTTAATATTTATGTCTCATTATATATGAGATTATAGTTGCTTCATTAATTTATTTATTCACTTTACATCCTTCTATCAGACACACCCTCCTCCCAGTCCTCCTTTACACAGCTCCTGTACCCATTCCCACTTCCCATTCTACACTGAACATCTCCTTGGTATTATCCCATCCAGGGACATCAAGTCACTGCAAGATTAGGTGCATCCTCTTCCACTGAAGCAAGGAGAGACAGCCCGATTAGGGGAACAAGATTCACAGGCAGGCAACCAATTTAGGGACACCCTTCTCACACACTTCATTTGCTTTGGAAACCACATGAAGACCAAGTTGCACATCTGCTACATATGTCTGTAGGGCCTATTCAAGTCCATGCCACTCATTGGTTGTTGGTTCAATCTCTGGAAGCCCCCAACAGTGCAAGTTATTTGGTGCTGGTGATCTTCCTGTGGCATCCATATCCTCTTCAAGTCCCTCAAGTTTTGCCCCAAGACTCTCTGAGCTCCTTCTAAAGCTTGATTGTGGGTCTCTGCATCTCATCGGATGGAAAGAGACTCTCAGTTATGCTAAAATCCTATCTGCAAGAAGAACAGAGTATCATAAATAGTACCAGGAATTGGTTCTTGCACACGGGATGGGTCTCAGGCTAGGTCAAACATTGGTTGACCATTTCCTCCATATTTATTACATATTTGTCCCTGCATATATTGTATGCAGAATCATTTTGGGTCAAAAGTTTTGTCATGGGATGCTGTCCTTATCTCTATACGTGCAGTCCTGCCAGACTACAGGAGGTGGCTATTTCAGGCTCTACATCTCTGATCACTAGATTCTCACCTACCATTAACTCACTAGATGTCTGGGCCCCCAGCAATTTCAAGGTCTCTGACACATCCTAAAGATGCACACCCAAACACCCACCTCTGATTTTCAGTTCTCTCTCTCCTGAGTCCCCTATACCTGATCCAACTTTCCCACTCCTCTCCCCATCCCCTCTCCCACAAAGTTTACTCCCTCCATCCACCTCCAATATCTGCTTTATCCCCCCCCCCCGAGAAACATTTTTCCAACCTCCCTTGGATCCTCGTTATTTGCCTTCTTTGGCTCTGTGGAATGCTACATGGTTGTCCTGTACTTTATGGCTAATATGCACTTATAAATTAGAACATACCATGCATGTACTTTTGGGTCTGGGATACCTCACTCAGATGATATTTTCTAGCTTCATCTATTCGCCTACTAATTTCATGATATCCTTGTTTTTAATAGCTGAGTAGTATTCCATTGTGTAAATGAATTAGATTTTCTTTATCCATTCTTCAGTTGTGGAACATATGGATTGTTTCCAGTTTCGAGCTGTTACAGTAAAGTTGTTTGAAACATAGTAGAGAACATGTTCTTGTGCAGCATCTTTTGTGTTTAGGCCCAGGAATGATATAGCTATGTTTTGAGCTAGAATTTTCTAAGAAACCATCAAATTGATTTCCACAATTGTTAGACAAGTTTGCACTCCCACCAGCAATGGAAAAGTGTTCTCTTTGCTCCATATCCTCTCAAGGATGTACCGTCCCTTGAGTTTTTTATCTTAGCCATTCTCATGAGTGTAAGGTAGAATCTAAGAGTCATTTTGATTTGTACTTCTCTAGTAACTAAGGGTAATGATGATTTCTTTGCATGTTTGTCTGCCATTAGAGAGTCCTCTGTTGAGAATTCTCTGTTTAGTTCTGTCCCCTGATTTTTGTTTTATTTTTTGTTTGTTTGTTTTTGGTTTTGTTTTTGTTTTTGTTTTTGTTTTTGACAGGGATTCTCTGTGTAGCCCTGGCTGTCTTGGAACCCACTTTGTAGACCAGGCTGGCCTCGAACTCAGAAATCTGCCTGCCTCTGCCTCCCTAGTTCTGGGATTAAAGGTGTGAGCCACCACACCTGGAATTGTCCCCTGTTTTTAATTGGGTTATTTGGGTTATTGGTGGCTAACTTCTTGAGTTTTTTATATATTTTGGATATTTCATCTTCACAGGTCTTTTTCCAATCTATAGGATGTCATTCTGTCCTATTGATGGTGTTTTTTGCCTTACATAAGCTTTTCAGTTTCATGAGGTCCTACTTATTAAGTCCTTGTTTTAGTGTATGAGTTATGGGTGTTCAGTTAAGGAAGTTGTCTACTGTACCAATGAGTCCAAAGCTAGTGCCCAGTTTCTCTTCTATTATGTTTAGTGTATCTGTTTTTACAGGTTCCTGATCTACTTGAACTTGAATTTTGTGAAGAGTGATAAATATGAATATATTTGGATTCTACAGCATGCAGACATCCAGTAAGACCAGCACTATTTCATCAAGATAATACTTTGTTTTTCCATTGTATGATTGTATATGGATTCTTTGTCAAAAATCAAGTTTCCATAGGAATTTGAGTTTATTTCTGGAATTTCTATTTGATTAAATTCTTCTACCTGTCTGTTTCTACACAAATACCATGCAGCTTTTATTGCTATTTCTCTGTAATATAGCTTGAAGTCATGGACAGTGCAACCTCCTGAAGTTCTTTTATTTTTACAAGACTGTTTTAGCTATCCTTTTTTTTTTTTCTCTTTTTTCAATATGAAGGTAAAATTGTACTTTCAAAATATATAAAGAATTGTGTTGGAATTTTTATGAGAATTACATTGAATCTGTAGATTTCTTTTGGCAGTATGGCCTTTTTCACTATGTTAATCCTACTTATCCATAAGCATGGGAGATCTTTCCATCTTCTGATAACTTCTGCAATTTCTTTCTTCAGGGACTTGAAGTTCTTGTCACACAGGTTTTTTCACTTGTTTGATTAGAGTTATACCAAGATATTTTATGTTATGTGTGGCTATTTTGAAGGTTGTTGTCTCCCTACCTTCTTTTTCAGCCCATTTATCATTTGTATGAAGGAGTTCCACTGATCTCTCTGAGTTAATTTTTTATCAAGCCACTTTGCTAGAGATGTTTATCAGCTGTAATAGTTGTGTGATAGAGTATTGGGGATTGTTTATGTATATTATCATTTCACCTGTGAATAGTGATACTTTGACTTCTTCCTTTTCATTTTGTATCTCCTTCATCTCCTTTAGTTTTCTTATTTCCCTAGCTTGGACAAGTATTGTATTGAAGAGACAGGAAGAGAATGGGCAAGTTTGCCTTGTCCCTGATTTTAGTAAAATTGCTTTAAGTCTCCCTATTTAATTTCAGGTTGGCTATTAGCTTGCCCTTATTGTGCTTAGGTACGTGCCTTGTGTCCCTAACCTCTCCAAAACCTTCAACATAAAGGAATGTTGGATTTTCTCAAATACTTTTTCACCCTCTAATGAGATGATCGTGTTCTTCTCTTCTTTCAGGTTGTTTAGAGAGTAGATTATGATGACGGGTTTTTATGCATTGAACCATCCCTTTATCCCTGAATAGCCTTCTTGATCATGGTGAATGATGTCTTTTGTGTGTTCTTGGATTCAGTTTGTAAACATTTTATTGAATAATTTTACATCAATGTTGATGAGTGAAATTAGTCTGAAATGCTCTTTCTTTGTCCTGTGGCTTAAGTATCAGTGTGACTGCAGCTTTATAGAATGAGTTTGGCAATGTTCCTTCTGTTTCTACTTTGTGAAATAATTTGTGGGATATTAGTATTATCCCTTCTTTGAACATCTGGTGGAATTCTACCAACGAACTCTGGCCCTAGGCCTTTTTGGAGTTTGAGGAATTGTATTGACTGATTCTGTTTCCTTAGGGGTTATAATACTATTTAAATAGTATACCTGGTCTTGATTTAAGTTTGGTAAGTGTTACCTGTCTAGGAAACCATCCAATTCATTTACATTCTCAGATTTTGTGGAATACAGACTTGGGAAGTAAGACTTAATGAATCTTTAAATTTCCTCCATATTCATTGTTGGTCTCTGTCTTTTGGTTAGTATGGCTAAGGGTTTATGTATCGTGTTGATTTTCTCAAAGAGCCAGCTCTTCATATCCTTAATTCCTTGTCTTGTTCTCTTTGTTTCTAATTGATTGATTGCAGCCCTGAGTTTGATTATTTTCTATTTGGTATGTTTGCTTCTTCCTTTTTCCCTCTTAGGCCATTCAGGTGTACTTTTTAACTAATGGTATGAGAAGTCTCCAATATCTGAATTTATGAAGACACTTTGTGATATGAACTTTCCTCTTAGCACTGCTTTCATTGTGCCTGGTAAGTTTTTTTTAAATGTTTTGCCTTCATTTTCATTGAATTATAGATGTCTTTAATTTCTGAGTAGACAGTTGTTCAGTTTCCATGAGTATGTAAGCTTTCTGTTGTTTCTGTTGTTATTTATGTCCAGTTTTAATTCATGGTAGTCTGACAGGATACAGGGAGTTATTTCAATTTTCTTGTATTTGTTGAGACTTGCTTTGTGACCATGTATATGGTCAATTTTTGAGGAGGTTCCATAAGGTTCTGAGAAGAATATCTTTCTGTTTGGGTAAAATGTTCTGTAGATATCTCTTAGGTCCATTAGATTCATAACCTTTCTTTGCTTTACTATTTCTGTTTAGGTTGGATCTTGATGACCTATCAACTGGTGATAGTAAGGTGTGGAAGTTCCCCACTCTTAATGTGTGGGGTTAGATGTGTGATTCAACCTTTAATGTTTCTTTTATTCAAATATTTTTGCATTTGGGGGATATATGCTCAAAATTGAGCTTTCTGAGTTCTAGGCCAGCCTGGTCTACAGCGTGAGTTCCAGGACAGCCAGGCAATACAGAGAAACCCTGTCTCGAAAAACCAAAAAAAAAAAAAAAAAAAAAAAAAGAAAAAAAAAAAAGACATCTGCCCATCTTCTGGATTTTAAAATCACTGTTGTGAAGGCTGATGTAATACTAATATGTCTGCCTTTATGTGTTACTTGGCCTTTATCCCTTGTGGATTTTAATATTCTTTCTTCTGCATATTAAGTGGTGTGAGGATTTTTCTTTTTTGCTCCAATCTATTTAATGTCCTATAAGCTTCTTCAATGTTTATAGGTATTTCTTTCTTTAGGTTACAAATTTTTTTTTCAATGATTTTGTTTTTTGAAGATATTTTCTGGGCTTTTGTGTTGGACGTGTTTTCTTTCTTCTATTCTAATTAGTCTTAGGTTTGGTCTTTTTACAGTGTCCCAAATTTCCTGGATGTTTTTGTTGCAGTAAATCTCCAACCCAAATATGCCCCAGCAATGAAAACATAACTCAGTTAATATGAATACGTGCCGTGCTCATACGTTGGACAGATCTACCACTACACTACCAACTTCCACATCTATGAGACCCCTTAAAACTTGCAGTTCTCCAGGCCATGTACTTCTTCTGCACTTTTCTTCTTCCTCTTCCTCTGCATCCTCTCCCTCTTCCAATTTCTCCTTCTCTCCCCCAACCTTCTGCTACACCTTCCTTTTATCTGCCCTATCATCAGCTCTCTTTATTTTACAAATTAAGGTGGAAAGAAGGTTTACAGGAAATCACCTGAGTGCTGACTCATTCCTTGTTCACAAACCCTCACAGAAGAACAAAAAACATCAAATATAATTAGCCCCAGGGCTATCTGCAACATATTTTGTGTTCGAGATATTTTAGCTTTAGTACTTTCTTTGACTGATATATCAATTTCTTCTGTGGTATCTTCTATGGTGCCCAAGATTCTCTCTTTCATCTCTTGTATTTTGTTGATGATGCTTGTGTCTGTATTTCCTGTTTTCTCTCCTAGGTTTTCCATTTCCAGGATTGCCTCAGATTATGTTTCCCTTATTGATTACATTTCTGTTCTCAGGTCTTGAACAGATTTATTCATTTCTTTCACCTGTTTGATTGTATGTTTCCATATTTCTTTACATTTATTCATTTCCTCTTTAGGGCCTTTACTTGTTTGGTTGTATTTTACTATATTTCCTTAAGGAATTTATTAATTTCCTCTTTAAGACCTCTATCATCTTTATAAGCTTTTATTTCAGGTCATTTTCTTGTATTTCAAGGCTTTCTGTAGTAAGATAGCTAGATTCTGATGGTACCACATTGCCCTAGCTTTTGTTGATTGTGTTCTTACACTGGGCTTTAGCCATCTTTTCATCCCTAATGTTGGCAGTGCTGATAGTTCCTGATGGCTTCAGGTTTCTGGTTGTCCCTGGTGAAGGGTAGCCTCCTAGAGTTGGTGGTCTCTGATGGTTGGAGGTCTCTGCCCTGGCCTCCAGGAATGCAGGTGGAGTTGTGCCCAGGGAATTTGAGTGTAGAGGTTTCAGGTCAGAGCTTTATACTGCTATCTTTGCCTAGATTGGTTGCCATGGAACTGCGGTCAGGGTCTCACCTGGTAGTTGCAGATAACTACAGGTTTCTGGGATTTCAGTTAGAGGTGTGGACTATAAGATGGAACACAGGTGGGACAGAGCAGTCCTCATGGTTGTTGTACTTGCTGAGGTATACTAACCATTTTTGATAGGGGTTTTGACATTGCCAACATTTAAGTAGGCTATAACTTTAACCCATATTACTAAACATATTTTAGAAAACAAACTAAAAACTTTCATGTTGATATGATGCATTCAAACTCTTTCAATATTTTTTTCAAAATGTGTATCTCTATATTTCATGAAAACAAAAACAAAAAATGTATTTTAATCAGTAATTCTATTACTCTCAATAAGGTTTAAACAGTTTTATAGAGTAGTTTTAGTACCAGTGAAAATATTTACAATCTTATAAATAGCCTTAAAAATTACCAAACTCCCATTCATTGTCCTTTAATTTTGCCAGCAACTATAATATAAATTTATAGAAATCACCTCCAGAAAAACCCCAAGAGTGACTTCATCCATATTCAGCATATAATTTGTTTTACCAACCTCTAAAAATGTGTTCTCCATAACCTACTTAGATGATCATATCAATTCTTCTGTCTGGATGAAATGTTTTTTGGTAGTCTATTAAAATTCTTTATTTACTAAGGAAAACCAGGGCTCATCATGGCTAGAAACACATAGCAAGGACTTAAGTTTTGTTCAGTGCTTTATATTTCAGAAATTGGACTCTGGTTGACTCCCAATGGAATGTTTTATTATTTATTAAGATGTGCTCAAACCACTATGCATTACATCTGTAATCTAAACTCTAAGCCATAGCTCCTTGTCAAAGTCTTCCATTCATTTTTTCAGATGTAACAAAACCAGGAAGTAGATCCTTAATTAGAAGGTGTCAGTCTGAAGATAATCTGTGATCTGATTCTGTGACTAACATCCTAATGTATAAATATTCTTAGTTTCCTTTATTGATAAAGATAAATAGTGACGATGACTTCTCATAGTTATCACCTCATCATAGTTTGCTGCAGAGGAACAAAGTAGAGTTGAGAGTTAAGGGGACAGAAAAGTAAGACAGACTCTTGAAGAAACTCTATGGGCATCTATGCACCAGCCAACAGCACCTGTGTTAATTTCTTCTTCAATCAAATTGAAATGCATTTGCCTGATTACAGGTAGGCACAATTCAGAATTTTAAGTAAGTGAATAAAAATAGCTTCTATTTATGGCTGAGCATTCTACTGACATTGATTCTTTGCACATTGATAAGTTGTGAGATTCTAAACTAACAGTTGCTCACTGCAGGAAGCAGCATCCCTGGTGAGGCCTGAGAGCCCCACTAATCTATGGCCACAGATTTGAATTTAGAGATCATTAGTTTGATATAGTATTCCTTTAGCCAAATAATCATAACAGGGTTACCCTGTGGGCCTGCGAACCCCAACCGTGGAATATGGTCAGATTTACAATAGTAAACATCCATTTCCTCGTGTGGAGCTGACCTATATTATTTACCTTTCCCTACCAAAGCTCAGAAACAGAAGAGGTTAGGAAGATTGTAAGACCCAGAGCTTAGGAGGGCAGAAGTGAAAATAGTGTCGTCTGGACATGACAGGACTACTGAGCTCACAAACTCACAGTGGCTGTGATTGCCTACACAAGACTTGCACAAGATCAAGTCAGTCAAACTTTATGTGAAGGTTTGGTCAATCTAATAGTGCCATCTCATGATTATATAGGAAGCACAGATTGAAACTAGGTAGACTGCTCAAATAATTTAAAAAGAAGACAAAAAAAAATTGAAAATGAATATGAGTTGGATCTATGGAATGACTGTCAAGGAGATGTAGGAGTGATTATAATAAAAATACAATGTACGAAGTTCTCAAAGAACTATTAAAATATAATACCAAGAAGAGTATTTTCCATTCTTATTTTGCATATATTCAGCAGTTCACAGTTGCTGAGCTCTGATGGCTGAACACTTCAGTTGATAATTATAATTCTTGATAATTGTGACTTCATTTTCTGTCTGTCAGCATTCAATGGCCATGACTTACAGGCAGTCACCTTGCTGGCTATCATGAAAATACCTAACCTGAAATAATTATGGAAATATCAAAATTATTGGCTCTCTCCTCAACTATTAGCAACAACTACACCAATAAAAGTAAAAATCAAAACTTCTTTAATTTTTCTAGCACAATGATTCAAATCTATAACCTAGTATAATTTATAAAATCTTATATACAATCTTTGAAATCCTGTAAGTTTATCAAAATTATTTGTTGTTGTGGGAAATATTAAAAAATAGCCTGTTTCATTCCCACACTTGTGACTGCCCTGCCGGTCTGGCCTGCCATGCACTGGCAGGCAACAGCCAACCTGTTTTTATCTCATGGAGACTTTGGCTCAGTGCTCCAAAATCTCTCCAGCCAACTAGCTAAGTTCCCACTGGCAGATTATTACCATGCCAGCACCATGCTTCAAATCCCCCACAGCCTTTGTGGTGCACATGTGGCAAACCCAAGCTTAGCCACCTTTCTCCCTCTCTCTCTCTCTCTCATATAATTTCTTCATTTACATTTCAAATGCTATCCCCAAAGCTCCCATACCCTTCCCCCACCCTGCTCCCCAACCCATCTGCTTCTGCTTCCTGGCCCTGGCATTCCCCTGTACTGGGGCATATGATCTTTGCAAGACCAAGGGCCTCTCCTCCCATTGATGGCCAACTAGACCATCCTCTGCTACATATGCAGCTAGAGACACAGCTTTGGGAGGTACTGGTTAGTTCATATTATTGTTCCTCCTATAGGGTTGGACACCCCTTTAGCTCCTTGGGTACTTTTCTAGTTCCTTCTTTAAGGGCCCTGTGTTCCATCCAATAGATGACTGTGAGCATCCACTTCTGTATTTGCTAGGCAGTGACATACCTCACAAGAGAGAGCTATATCAGCATCCTGTCATCAAAATCTTGCTGCCATATGCAATATGGTGGTTGTATATGGGATGGATCCCCACGTGGGGTAGTCTCTGAATGGTCCATCCTTCCTTCCATCTCAGCTCCAAACTTTGTCTCTGTAACTCTTCCCATGGGTAATTTGTTCCCCATTCTAAGAAGGAGCAAAGTATCCACACTTTGGTTTTCCTTCCTCTTGAGTTTCATGTGTTTTGCAAATTGTATCTTGGGTATTCTAAGTTTCTGGGCTAATATCCACTTATGAATGAGTGAGTACATATCATCCTGAATGAGGTAATCACAAAAGAACATACCTTTCTCTCTTGAACTCAGTTGAATCGCCATGTGAAGAAAAATGCCACACAACTTAGTTCAGAAACAATGGTAACTCAATCGCAAGACACAACATCTAAAATCCTAATCTGTAAGCCTTATTAAATCTAAATCATCCAGTGGCAAATCCTGCTGGATCTGCCATTGAAACTGGGAGCTAATCATAGCTACATCTTGTCCTCATATTATCCCTGTCCATAAAGGACATAACTCTCTCCTGCTTCCTCTTTCTTTCTCCAACCCGGAAGTCCTGCTTACTTGCACAGTGATTGGCTGCTTTATTCATTAGGTGACTGGTTCAAAAAAACAGCACCAAGTCCATCCACAACAATTTGTAGTTATTCTGCTTATTTCCATCTCTACTAAAGAGCAGGATATGGAATTTCAACCATCTCTATTCTTTTCACTGAGAAGTGAACATGACTATCACATGATTACCTGATTTTCTAAATGTTTCCATGTACATACTTGTTCATGTCCATGTCTATGTTCACATACAAACCATGGTTCATTGTTCTCTTAGTATTTTTAGTATGATAGAAGTAAGGTCACTGGTTTTCAAGGGGAGGTTCCAAGGCCTGAGATGATTACTGATGCTATGGTATTCTTATAGACAGAAAACTTGAATGGTCATTTTCTGAGAGGATGCAGCTGACTGAGAGAGATGCACATATTTACACTCAACCATTTAACTGTAGGTCAGGATCCCTGTGTTTGAATTAGAGAAAAGTGGGAAGAAGCTGAGGAGGATGTTGACCTCATAAGAAACCCAGAACCCTAAGATTTCTCAGACACTGAGCCACCAAGCAGGCAGCATACACAAGCTGGTCCAAGGCTCCTGACACATATATAGCAGAGGGTTGCCTGGTGTGGACTTAGTGGGAGAATATGTGCCTAACCCTCAAGAGACTTTAGGCCCCACAGAGTGGGGAGTCCTGACATACCGGGGGAGGGGGCATCATCTTAGACAGAGGAGGAGGATGAATGGGATGAGGAACTCTGGAGGGCCACCAGGAGAGGGGTAATGATTGGATTGTATAAAAGTAAAAGTAATTTGCAAAAGTGTAAAAAAAATGTATGGTAACTAGTTCTCATAAAATATTTACAGTACAATTTTCTGAGAGATGAATTTAAATAGTTTTAAGAGAAGATATCCTTTTCTAACTTATGTTAAAGTATTGTAATAACTTTATTTCCATCTCTATAGTACTCAATAAAGTTCCTATACACAGCAAACAAAAAAATTTTTTTAAAAAACATATATAGAACATTATTAACCAGCACAAAACCCTTCTGTGATTTCCTATCACTTGTAAGTAAATTTCTAATTGCCTACCATTGCTTGTTGTAATTTGTAGACTCTGACCCTGACCTATTTGGATGAATTTTGTTCAGTCGGAATGTGTAGGTACTCTTCATTTCCTAGAATGTGAAGCTCTTTCCTTTTATGTCCATACTGCTGCTACTGCCTAGAAAATTATTTCTGCTTATCTTCACATGGCTGGAACTTTCATTCATTTTATCTGAGTCCAAATATTACCTTCTGAGACATACTATGAAGTTTTAAGTTATTTTAAAGTGTATTCATTTCCTTTTCCAGCTAATCACTGTACTTATTTACTTTATAGAACTTGGTTTCAGCCACAAACATTTCTGACCATTTACTTATCATATTTTAAACCTAGGTCTTCTCGCAACAAAATATTAACCTAATATAACTTAGAGTGCCCCACTGTTATCTCTAAAAACCAAAAGTGATGCTTGCCACAAAGTAATTACATACTACATATTTTATGTATTTACTCATTCAGTTTAGTTTGTGGATGAAGGCCACCTTTGGGATTGTATTCTTACAAAATTCTTATGTGAAAACTTTCATTCATGATGATTATATTTAGACCATGCCTTCAGAACAAAGTTAAATTTAAAGGATTCTCTAAGAGTGCACCCCTGACCTGATAGAATATGTGGTCCTACAAAAAGAGTAAGGGTTATCCTTTGTTATACTGTCATCTCCAATAGAAGAAGTCAACAAACCAAGCCTTATTATGATCCTGAACTTAGCCTTTCCAGCCTCCAAAACCTTTCCAAAATAAATTTGTTTTTCTAGTCACAGAGTGTGTGGTATATTTTTGTTATAGGAGCCTAGGTTAGTTGTTTCTTTGTTTGCTTGTTTTTCTGTTGCTGTGATAAATACCATGACAAAAAGCTACTTGGGGAAGAAAAGGTTCATTTTTTTATTGTGTCCCAATCACAGTGCACCTTGAAGGAAAGTCATGGTGGAAACTCAATGCTGAAACCTGAAGGCAGAAATTGAAGTAGAAGCCATACAGGAATTCTGCTTTTAGGCTGATTCCTCCAGTCTTGATAAATTTGCTTCTGTATACATCCTAAAACCACCAACTAAGAGAGGGTACTGCTCACAGTAGGGGTGTGTGTGGGGGAAGATCTCACAATAATCATCAACAAAAAGAAGTCTCACCTATTTGCCTATATGCTAATCTGATGTGGGTATTTTCTCAATTCAGCTTTCCTTTTAGATAATTCTAGTTAGTATCAAGTTTAAAACAAAAAACAAAGACAATTACTACAACAATAACAACAACAACAACAAAACTAACACAGAGCCTGAGCAAAACTAAGCACAGGTGAATGAATTTTGTGTGCACAGATATATATGTATCTTTTTCCATTCAGTTAAAAGTATATGATTAGGCCCCAACAAGGAAGTTAAAAGGTAGTTAAAAAGTCTTTTCCTAATATTTTATTTTTTATTTGTAAATATTAAGTTCTCAAGAATTATAGTATTGATATTACGTTTAATAGATGGGAAAGAAATTGAACAAAGTGATAAACTATAATGAAGCAATAAAATTTAAATGGCTCTTCTTTCCCTGTTTCCCAAACTTTGAAATGCTTTACATTCAGAGACTTCAGCTTAAGTGCTTTCTTCTCCTATCTTTCCAAGCACAATTAATCACTCCCTTAATACTCCCAAAGTCCCTCACATATACTTTTATGTGGTATTGATTCCATTCTGCCCTGCTGCCAAGGCTATTTGTTAACATCTGGATCTCTCCCAATACAGTATAAAATGCTTTGGCATCAAGCCTCTACCTTCTTATCTGCATCTTAGTATCTAACTTGGATTTGCACAGATATTATGCAGGAAGACTCCAGTGAATGTATAAATAAAAACTGAAAATAAATAATTAACCAAATGGAAAGTGGGATTTAAGCACTAATACAAGAATCAAGGAAATTCTGATTAATTGTCTTGGTTACCTTTCTGAAAGATGTTATAATTGTAGTTCTAAAAAAATAACATAAACAAAACTAAGAACTCAAGAAGGGTGACTAGAAACATATTTCAGTATATGTTTTGTGTACATATAACATATATATATATATAATCAATTTTAGATGAAACAGATTACAAATAACTCTGGGTAATAATGTGGAACAATCTTTGGCTAGTATTTCAGTAACACAGTTCTATTTCTAGTTGGTAGTTTTTGTTTGTAGTGGTAGTGGTGGTGTCTTTTGTTATATACTGACTCAATCACCATTTCCCTTCTCTTCACTCCACCCAGTAGCTCATGAGCCTCTTCATGATCCTCTTCTCAGAATGACATCTCTTCAACTGCTGTTCACTTTCCTGTTCTTACTTTGACTTACAGGTTTCTTTTATAGCCAAAAATATGCAAAAAACACTTTATTGTGTACATTTATTTAAAAAAAATTTAAATATAACATATTATGATTATGGTTTTACCTCCTTCAGTTCCTTCCCACTTCTCCAATAACCCAATCCATACCCTTTCTTTTGTCTCTTGTTACAATACAAGGAAGCATAGAATAATAATTAATAATTCTTGTTACAATACAAAGAAGCATGTAATAATAATTAATAAAAATAAATAAAATCAAAGGACCCAGCAAGATCTTCTTCATCTTGCAAACAGAAGAAACAGAAACAAATTAAAAAACAGATAGATGCAGACACCAATAAGAAATCACATAAAAATACAAAACTAAAAACAATATATATATATATATATATATATATATATATATATATATATATATATACATATATATTATATATACACACAAATTGTGTATATATATACATACACACAAAGGACTATAATGTTAATTTTAATTTCATTAAAATCATAGAAATATTATGGAAATGTTTCTATTTTAATTCCAGATGTGGGACATAGTGTGCTTTAAATTGTTTACAGTAGCTGACTATGATTTGCCTTGTCCTCTGGCAGGGACATGATTTTGCCAGGTGGAGATACTTTTGGGGAGTGTGTGAAGTTTAGAATTCTGGAGACTCTTGAAAGGGTATATACCTGTAAGACCTCCAAAAGGGGTGAGGCTCCTGTTGCTGCTACTCTGACTGATTCACTTGCTGTTTGCTGGTTGCTGTTTGCTGGTTGCTGGTTGGTTGCTGGTTGTTGGTTGCTGGTTCCTGGTTGCTGGTTAGAGATAACCTGACGTCAATGAAGATGTGAAAATTGCTCCAAGGTACTAGATACCCCTAACCAGAAGGAAGTATTGATGTTCCCATTCCTCTTTATCCTTTCTTTCCTATCTAGTATTGGGGCTTAGAAAGGATAAGGGAAGAGAAGGATAGTAGAAATAAGAATGCATAAACTAGCCAAAAAGCCCAGCTACAGGTGACAATCAGATGTTGAGCATGGCAGAATGGAAAATATGGTTTCTAATGTATGTAAAAGAAATGGTAAGGAAAGAAGAGATGGATATTCTGTTTCAGGTTGTCAGCAAAAATGTTTATTGTGGCTTTCTTCCCAGAAGGGGTTTTCTGTCTGCTGCTTCTGCTTGCTTTCTTCTTGTTCTTCTTCCTGTTCTTGCTCTTC
>NC_034611.1:25280551-25314718 GCF_900095145.1 Mus pahari | reverse complement strand
TCATTTCTTGCTGGCGGGAAGGTAGCGCGGGACAAAAGGGAGTAATAAAAATCTCCACCTTATTTACTAAGATTAAACCAGGCTCTGAGGAAGCCTTCCCTGACTTGTGGCAAAGACTGATTTCAGCTGTGAACAAAGCCTTTCAGAACCTGACTCAAGGCAAATGTTGATAGAGACCCTTGTTTTTGAGAATAAGAATACTGAATGTAAAAGAATTATTGGAATTTAAGTGTGAGCAGTGCTACAGGACAAATGAGTAAGGGACACAGCTGATATTGGCTCACATGAGTACCATGCTACTATTATAGGACAAGCAATGGCAAAGGGTCTAAGATCTCAAAATGACCAGTGTGTTAACTATGAGAAATATGGTGCTTTCTTCCAAAGAAGTAAACAAACCATTTCTGTTGGCAATGATTTCTTGAGATATAAACCAGAAAGAACTTCTAGGCTTCCCAGAGTTTGCAAGTGTTGTGGCAAGGAATACCATTGAACGAATGCATGTAGGTCCAAGAGAGACATCCAAGGCAATGTGTTCCCATCAAGAAACAAACTGGGGGCCTGGAAGCATGAGGCCCTGCAGCAAAAAGTACAAACTGTTTCCCTCTTGTAATCCAAGAAATAACAAGCAGGCAGAGTAATCACATTTGAGTATTGCTGATGTATTACATGCTAATGTAGGAAGTACTGCTCTAGACTCGGCCACAGATAAACCTCTTATGTTCCCCCCCCAATCAAAATTATAAAATAACCACTGGAGTTTATGATCCTTTGCCCCAGAGACAATAGGGTTGATTTTGGAAAAGAGTAGATTGACATCCCAAGGATTCATTGTACTTTCAGCAATTATGAGATGGGGATTTCAAAGGAGGAATTAAAATTATGGCCTACATAAAAAATAAAATGCAAATTAACACAAGAGATAAGGTTGTTCCACTGCTATTGTTTCCCCACATCAAAGGTAAAGCCACTCCAGTAGACAGAACAGGGCAGGTTGGAAGTACGAGAAAATATGTGTTCTGGCAAACAGTGGTTAATGATCACAGGCCAAATTTAAAATTGTAAGTAAATGGCGTTGCAATAAAAGGTATGGTGAAAACAGGAGCTGATCTGACTATTATTTCGCAAAATTCTTGTAATTCAGATGGTCACTTTAAAAGGTTTATACACAGTTTCAGGAATCAGAAAGTTACTGAATTGTAACAAAGTATCCGATGGAATAAATGTATGAAGCCAAATGGTTAAACAGGGATGTTAACACTTATGTGACTGGCATTCCCATAAATTCATGAGGAAGGAATCCTTTACAACAGTGGAGTACTCAATATTTCTGCAATCCTAGAGACAGCTGATGATGAAATTACTGGTGAACTATAGGTGCGCCTAGAGAAGGTACTGAAGTATATTATCAAAAACAATCCCGGAATGTGTCAGTCGTCCAAATATTGTACATCATAGATATTCAGTTTCCAAATTTTATTGGAGAGGACGGCTGAAATACAAAAGGCCTAACCTTAAAATGGTTGGCAGAAAACCCTATAAGGGTAGGTCAGTGGCTACTAATAAGGTACAAG
Organism: Mus pahari; assembly: GCF_900095145.1. Lineage (NCBI taxonomy): Eukaryota > Metazoa > Chordata > Mammalia > Rodentia > Muridae > Mus > Mus pahari. The sequence continues at coordinate 25,313,144 of NC_034611.1, read as the reverse complement.
CACAGGTACGTGAACATCTGGTACAAGCTAGAAGTTCAAAATATAAGAGTCTACCAGCCTATAGAGTGGTCATGTATATTTCATTAAAAAGAAATCAGGAAAGTGGAGAATGTTAACAGATTCAAGAGCAGTGAATAGAGTAATACAACCAATGGGTCCACCACAGCCTGGAATTCCTTTACCTTATTTATTAGCTAAGTCATGGCTTATAATAGTAATTTAATCAAAAGATTGCTTTTCCACATTCCTCTTGCATGAGAAGGATAGGAAAAGGTTTGCTTCTTCAGTACCTATTTATAATTGCTGACTATTAAACAGATATTATTGGACAATTTTTCCATAGGGTATGTTAAGTAGTCAAAATTCATGTCAATATTTTGCAACATCCATTGAAATAATTCATAGGCAATATATTCAATCCATTATTTACCATTACATGAATGATATTTTGTTAGTTGCTTCTAACACAGATACTTTAGAAAAAAAATTTAAGGTAGCACAAAGAATTCTGCCATACTGGGGGCTACAGATTTCTCCTCCCTCCCCCCAAAAAATACAGATTAAAGACTCTATTAATAATTTTGGTTATGACCAGAGGCCTGAATGGCCAGTAAAATGAGTTGAGGTAGTACATAGAGTTGAACAAACTCCAAATGATGGATAATCTCTAGCCTTGTAACTCTCTTTATCTGTACTGGGAGGTCAGGATTCAGGGATAGAAGCTGATGGCTTCTGGAAACTTAACACTCTCTTGCTTATTCTGTGACTGAAAACTGCTGGCCTTTGGTGATTAACACAGGTCTTTCAGCAGTGGGGAATTAGGTAAAGGATTTATTGTTGTAGCTCCTGTCTCTGGAAGTCAGCCAAGAGTCCCTCACTGGCTAGGCAGGAGTCTCAGAACTCATTAACACTTTGTGAACTATGGAGCACAGAAAGAAGTCACTCACACAAACAACATGCATATCAGATGAAGCAGAAAATAGTTATATACTCTTTTTTTTTATTACTTTTAGCTTTTTATAGATATTAGACAAAAGTTATCTATATAAGAAAGAATTACTTCATAGATAAATGCTACAAAGGAAAATAATTAAGATCCTTTACATAGGCTATATGAACAAGTACACACACACACACACACACACACACACACACACACGTTATGGTCAGGCCTTACCAACTCTTTCATCTATATCAGAAGTGATCATGTATAACTACACATAGACAAACAGATATATACACATATAGATTTGGTGGATGGAGCTGAGCTCCAAATGAACACACACATTAGGACAGATGGATAGGGCAGAGCCTCCCGAGCTATCAGCTTATTTCTATTCTCTGGCATTTGTAGAGACAAAAGTTCTTAGAAAATAGTATAGATAAAATGTTATACAAGCTGGGTGTGGTGGCACACGACTTTAATCCCATCACTTGGGAGGCAGAGGTAGGCAGATTTCTGAGTTCGAGGCCAGCCTGTACTACAAAGTGAGTTCCAGGACAGCCAGAGCTATACAGAGAAACCCTGTCTTGAAAAGACAAACAAACAAAAATGTTATACAAAAGTGGAGTTACAGAAGGATGCTGATATTAAGTTCAAAGCAGTGCTTCAAACTGAAATATCATTATAAGTTCTAAGCAACAATTTTACATGGCCTCACTTTATCTTAGTGCAAAACAGTGCCTTCATCCTTGGATCTAACCTAGAATGAGTATATTTTCTTTATCAGAAAAAATTTTCCAAGCCTTTTTCTCCTTTTAGTGTAATTGTAAAAGCTAATTGTATTCCTTATTATAAAGTCTTTATTTACTATATTACAAAGAATGGACACATTCTATTCTTGATTCTACCTTTATTATCTCTTTCTGGAAAAATAAATAAACCCATTTCTTAAACCTTTCTTCCTAAAGTTATTTGAATCAAATCAGGAATTCTATAAAATCATTAATTCATCTAAACATTATTAATTCATGAAAGTTCATCTTTATGTTGTTCTACAGAAAATTTGCTCAATACCGTGGGCTATGTTATAGTGACAGAAAAGGCATAGCAGCTACAAGAAGCAATCATAAGATAAAATCTCTTGAGACCTGGCCTCCTAGAGCTCACACATCTTAGACTATGGAAAAAGGTGGGATACCTCCAGGAAAGTCACCTGGTAGCCTTAACCTCTCCTAGTTCCTGACAGGTTATAAAATAAGTTAACATGCAAAGACTCAACCAAACCAGGAACTGGTTCTTTGNGAAAATCAACAAGATAGATAAACCCTTAGCCAGACTAACTAGAGGGCATAGGGACAGTATTCTAATTAACAAAATCAGAAATGAAAGGGGAGACATAACAACAGATCCTGTGGAAATCCAAAACATCATCAGATCCTACTACAAAAGGCTATACTCAAAAAAAATTGGAAAACCTAGATGAAATGGACAAATTTCTAGACAGATACCAGGTACCAAAGTTAAATCAGGATCAGATTAATGATCTTAACAGTCCCATTACCTCTAAAGAAATAGAAGCAGTCATCAATAGTCTTCCAACCAAAAAAAGCCCAGGACCAGATGGGTTTTAGTGCAGAATTCTATCAGACTTTCAAAGAAGACCTAATTCCAAGTCTCCTCAAACTCTTCCACAAAATAGAAACAGAAGGGACTCTATCCAATTCATTCTATGAAGCCACAATTACTCTGATACCTAAACCACACAAGATCCAACAAAGAGAGAGAACTTCAGACCAATTTCCCTTATGAATATCAATGCAAAAATACTCAATAAAATCCTCGCAAACTGAATCCAAGAACACATCAAAAAGAGCATCCATCATGACCAAGTAGGCTTCATCCCAGGGATGCAGGGATGGTTTAATATAAGAAAATCCATCAACGTAATCCACTACATAAACAAACTCAAAGAAAAAAAAATGATCATCTCATTAGATACTGAATGGCTGAGAAAAACCTGAAAAAATGTTCAACATCCTTAGTCATCAGGGAAATGCAAATCAAAACAACCCTGAGATTCCATCTCACTCCAGTCAGAATGGCTAAGATTAAAAATTCAGATGACAGAGGATGCTGGAGAGGTTGTGGAGAAATAGGAACACTCCTCCATTGCTGGTGGGATTGCAAGCTTGTACAACCACTCTGGAAATCAGTCTGGCGGTTCCTCAGAAAACTGGACATAGTACTACTGGAGGATCCATCAATACCTCTTCTGGGCATATACCCAGATGTTCCAACTGGTAATAAGGACACATGCTCCACTGTGTTCATAGGAGCCTTATTTATAATAGCCAAAAGCTGGAAAGAACCCAGATGTCCCTCAACAGAGGAATGGATACAGAAACTGTGGTACATTTACACAATGGAGTACTACTCAGCTATTAAAAACAAGAACTTATGAAATTCTTGGGCAAATGGATGTATCTGGAGGATATCATCCTTAGGGAGGTAACCAAATCACAAAAGAAGTCACTAGATATGCTCTCACTGAGAAGCAGATATTAGCACAGAAACTTAGAATACCCAAGATATATTTTGCAAAACACAAGAAAACCAAGAAGGAAGACCATTGTGGGGATACTTCATTCCTCCTTAGAATAAGGAACAAAATACCCATGAAAGGATATAAGTACAGAGACAAAATTTGAGCTAAGATGAAAGGATAGATTATCCAGAGACTACCCCATCTGGGGATCCATCCCACCATCAGCCACTAAACCCAGATACTAATGCACATGCGAGCAAGATTCTACTGAAGGGACCCTGATATAGCAGCCTCTTGTGAGGCTATGCCAGTGCCTGGCAAACACAGAAGTGGATGCTCACAGTCAGCTATTGGATGGAACACAGGGCCCCCCAATGGAGGAGCTAGAGAAACTTCCCAATGAGCTGAAGGGGGATGCAACCCTGTAGGTGCAACAACAATATGAACTAACCAGTAACCCCTGAGCTCGTGTCTCTAGCTGCATATGTAGCAGAAGATGGCCTAATTAGCCATCATTGGGAAGAGAGGCCCCTTGGTCTTGCAAACTTTATATGACTCAGCACAGGGGAAGGCCAGGGCCAAGAAGTGGGAGTGGGTGGGTAGGGAAGCATGGGTGGGTGGAGGGTATGGGGAACTTTCGGGATAGCATTTGAAATGTCAATAAAGAAAATATCAAATAAAAAAATAAAAATAAAAAAATTAAAAAACAAAAAAATAAAATAAAATAAGTTAACAGAAAATTCAACCACTAAAGTTACAGATGAGATCAGTTGCAAACTCTTAATTATTTTCAAAAATTAATGGGAGATATTCACTGGCAATGGTCTACAATCAGATTAACTACTTAAGAGTGAAGTAATTTGTTTCAAGCATTTCAAGATGATTCAGACGTAAATAGTCCAAACCAGTTAAAAGCTGAAGCAGAGATACCATTAACTCAGGTCGAGCAAAAACTGTGAGATGTGTATATGAATCAAATAGAGTCCAAGCTTGATTCTAATTTGGTTCTTTTGCTTTCAACTCATTCTCCTACTAGGCTCATTATATAAATGGAAAACAGTATGATGGAATGGATTTTCCTACTACACAAATAAAGTAAAACAATTTAAAATTTGGATAAAAAATGCTTCTGGTTTAATCATAAAGGTAGAATAAGACTATTTCAATTGTCAGGAATAGACTGGTTGAGATTGTAGTGCTTTTTACTAATTCCCAGATTATGTTATTATGGGTAATCAGTGAAGATTGGCAAAGAGCTTTTGGCAACTATTTGGGAGAAATTAACAATAAATATTCTTAAAATGTCTTCAGTTTATATTTTTAAAAAAACTAATTGGATTTTTCCATGTATTATAATGAGAATGCCAATTACTCAAGTACCTACTCTCTATTCTAGTACAAATAAGGTGAAAATGTCAAGCCGTAGATCAGACAAAAAGAATCAAAGTAATTCAAAGTCCATATATGTAAGATAAAAAAAAAATCTCAGTTGTTGGCAATCTTTATGCTATTATTAGATTTTCTTGAATCTCTTAAAATAATTATTGTCTCTCAATATGGAGAAAGAACTGTTTTCATATAAAAACTAATGAATTTATTCGAGATATTTCAAAATTAAACTTAACTATGCAACTGCAATAGACAATCAGAAACTATCCATTATACATCACCCATATTCAATCTCAAACAAACTTGCAAAGTACATTAGCACAAGAAAATTAAGAAACTGATCAATTATGAATAGAAAGTATGCTAGATTCTCAAATTTTCATTAAAACACTATTTTAGCAGTAAAGTTAAAAAAGAAAATATTTCCTTTCACTTGGCAACAACCCAAGGAAATTATAAAAAAATGTTCTATATGTTTTGGTATAACCAAACACTGTTACTTGCTAGAAGTAACCTGAGGGGTACCAATAGAAATGAAATATGATAGATTAATGTGCTTCATTTTGTAGAATTTGGAAAATTAAAATTTGTACACCATATTCAATGGATGCATATTCATGTTTTCATTAAGCAAATTAATGCTTTGAGTTCGAAAAAGTCTCTTTCTATAGTTACATATTTACTGGAAATAATGGCTATTATGGGAATAGCTATAGAAATTAAAACTGAAATGCATCCTGTGTATATCTCCAGTAAGATGAAACAATTCTTTGCACATTATGGGTATACCACACAATCCTACAGGACAAGCAGTCATAGAAATATCTAATAATACTTTAAAAGAAATGCTTATAAAACAAAAAGTAAGAATGAACTAAATAGTGCTCCTTTAACTTTAAATTTTCTGAATGCTAATGAGAAATGAACACTAGCAGCTGTGGGATTCTGTGTTATAGAAAAATTGGAATTAAAGCTGCCTATATACTATAAGGATGTGTTAATGTCAGAATGGAAGCCTATAGATTTGTTTATGTTTCAACAGGAGATGAAAAGCTATGAATACCATCAAAACTTATAAAATATACAACAGAGTAAAAGAGGTCTGTTGAAAACCTTGGCCACATATCTGAAAATTGTTTGGTTCATAGAAAAAGTTTATTTATAATTTCTCACTAAACACAGCACAATTCATGGCTTAAAACAGATACAGAAAAGTACAGTGAGAATTTTGGTGTCTTTAAAAACATAGAAATGTTATGGGACTATGTATTTGTTTTCAATCCCAGTTGTGGGTTATGGGGATCAACAATATTAACTAATCAGTACCCCCAGAGCTTCTTGGGACTAAACCACCAATCAAAGAAATCACATGGTGGGACTCATGTCTCTACCTGCATATGTAGCCGAGGATGGCCTAGTTGGTCATCAATTGGAGGAGAGGCCCTTGGTCCTGTGAAGGTTCTATGCCCCAGTATAGGGGAATGCCATGTCCAGGAAGAAGGAGTGGGAGGGATTTTTAAGCAGGGGGATGGTTGGAGGGGATAGGGAGTTTTCAAAGGGGAAACCAGGAAAAGGAATAACATTTGAAATGTAAATAAAGAAAATATCTAATTAAAAAAAAAACAACAACACCAAAAGCTCACAAAATGATTAAAATGTTAAAAAGTAATAATAAAATAAAGCATTGTTACTAGCAACTATAAAGAACTTAACTGCTGTGATCCATGAGAATCCAAGAGATAGACAAATAAAGATAAAAATCAATATATTTAAAATTCTAATATGTTTAAATTAAAAATATTGAAATATGTAATAATCATATTAAACTATCAACTGAATTTAATATTTTATATTTTGTTCAAATTAGATTTCTGTAGTCGTTTCCCCTCTGGAACTTATTCCTACTTCAAAGGTTTTATGTGTATTCAGTACTTCAAGCTCCCTTTGTATTAAGTCACTCAGTAATGAAAGTTACCTGAACAGTTCAGCTTCACTACCTATTAATACTAATAGTAATCACGATAACAAAACATTTAAGATAATTAATTTATAAAAGCAATGGGGGACTTGGGGCTCAACATATTGAAGCTGTGCTTCATGATTTCTTAGTTTCATAGTACTGGGGCGGTGGTAAGGTGGCATGTTATGTCAGAAATCTATGGCAGATCAAAATCACTTCAGATCTAGCATAGGAAAGGTAGAAGAAACTTGGGGTCCCCATATATCTGGGCACTGATGAACTAAAAGCCCCCACTGGCCTTGAATTTAAGGACTCAACATTTCTTCAATACCAACATGGGACACAAACTTATAATGTATTAGTATCTATGAGACATTAACAGTGGCTGTCTGAACGCACTAGAGATTTTACCCTGCATTCATTTCTTCACTATTCTGAATGTAATTTCCCTGCCTAGCTAACAGTAAAAAAAAAAAAAAAAAAAAATCTGACTTATCTAATTTATTCTGTGTGACTTTGATTTTCTTTTCTGCTTAAATTTTTGTTTATTCTCTTTACATCACAATATTCTCCTCCTCTCCTCTCTGCCCCGCCCTCCCACAGCTCTTTCACACACCTATCCCCTTCTCTGAGGAGAGCAGCTCCTGGGTACCAGCCCCCACCTCCAAACACACATAAGCACATCAGTCACTGCAGACCAAGGCAAATCCCCCCTCTCTCTTTTTAATTAGATGTTTTCTTTATTTACATTGCAAATTTTATCCCTTTTCCTCATTTCCCCTATCCCATCCCCCTACCCCTGCTCACTAACTCACCCATTCCTGCTATCCTGACATTCCCCTGTACTGACTCATAGAGCCTTCACAGGGCCAAGGGCCTCTCTTCTCATTGATATCCCACAAGGCCATTCTCTGTTACATATGCAACTGGAGACATGAGTCCCTCCATGTGCACTCTCTGGTTGGTAGTTTAGTTCCTAGGAGCTCTGGTGGTACTGCTTGGTTCATATTGTTGTTCCTCCTACGGGACCTGCAATCCCCTTCAGCTCTTTGGATACTTATTTTAGCTCCTCCATTGGGGACCCTATGCTCAGTCCAATGNATGGCTGTGAGCATCCACTTCTGTATTTGTCAGGCACTGGCAGAGCCTCTCAGGAGACAGTTATATCAGGTTCCTGTCAGTAAACACTTGTTGACATCCACAATAGTGTACGGTTTTGTAACTTCATATGGGATGGATCTTCGTGTAGGACAGCCAATCGATGGCCTTTCCTTCAGTTTTTGCCCAAAACTTTGTCTCTGTATTTCCTCCATTGGATATTTTGATCCCCCTTCTAAGAAGGGCAGATCCTCTCACACTGAGGTTCCAAGTTATAGAAACAGGATACACAGACAGGCAACAAATTCAAGGACAGCCCCTATTCCAGTTGTTGTGGGACCCTCATGAAAGCCAAGCTGCACATCTACTACATACATGCCTGGGCCTAGGTCTAGTCCATGCTCTTTCTTTGGTTGGTAGTTCAGTCTCTCAGGCACTCCCGAGGGTCCAGGTTATTTGAATTTTCCTGTGTAGTCCCTATCCTCTCTGGGTCCTTCAAATCTTCCCCTGACTCTTTGTCAGGACTCCCCAAGCTGTGCCTCTGTTTTGGTCAGCTGTTGGGTGAAGCTTTTAGAGGACAGTTATATTAGGACCCTTCCTGCAAGCATAACAGAATATAATTAACTAACAGCGTCAGGGATCGGTTCTTTCCCAATTTGGGACCCACATTGGTTGGCCATTCCCTCCATCTCTGTTCTATTTTTGTACCTACACATCTTGTAGAAAGGACACACGTTAAGTCGAAAGTTTTATGGGTGGGTTTCTGTCCTTATTTCGCCACTGGAAGTCCTGCCTGGTTACAGGAAATGGTCACTTCAGGATCCATATCCCTAACAGCTAGGGGTTTTTTCAGCTATTCAATGATAGGCTCAGTGTCACACAATTTTCTATCTATACTAATATTATGTCACCAGTTGAATTAATAATTGAATTTTGACTCTCCTGGAAACAGACATCATTATGAGTGAAAGCTAGAGTTTAACAGGGTTCTAGGGTTGGGTGGTGCCTTACGCGATGTACACAAGCTGGAAGACACAAATCCATGTTTGATTTACAACCTAAGTAACACTTATGGCTAATGAAAGAACTCTAAATTGGAAAATTCATTCATGACAAAGTTGAGGCAATGTTTACAAGGTGGCCAAAAAAGAAAGTTAAAATGACATGATTGCATTGGTAAAATCCTTAGGAACAAGTGTGTGAGTGTGTGTGTGTGTGTGTGTGTGTGTGTGTGTGTGTGTGTGTGTGAGATGTATGTGAGTGCGGGTGCATAGTTGATGCAGTACATTTGTAGAGATCAGAGGAATGAAGATGTTGACATACCCCTCTCCTTCTTCCTTAAGATCTCCTGTATTTTCCCTTTGATGCAGTGTACTCAGGTGAGTTGTTCCATGGACTGCCCCAGCCTTTCTATCCTTGCTTCCAATCATGTCAGAGGAGGACTGAGATGGTGCATCCCATTTTATATGGACCCTGGGGACTCAGACTCACACCGTCAGTTTGCAGGACAAGCACAAACCCCACTAAGACATTCCTCCAGTTCCACATTTTCATTTTCCATTGGATTTGCCTTCCTTCAAATATTACTGAGTATTCATTGTGATTTGATTCTTTTCAAATCTGCATATCATCCAGATCAGCTGCTTAAACTCAGTGTTTAGAAGACTTGTTAGACTAGGCCCTAAGCCAAAATGGAAAGTGTCTTCGCTATTTATGTCATCTCTTGCACACTATTTATACTCTCTTGACCACCAAGGAGGCTGCAGATGCCCCCCTTTCCCTTTGTGTTTATGATGGTTTGAGTAAACTTTTTAAGTCGTAGAAAATGTATTGTATTTTAAACTTTACCTGTAAGTTACATAAGTATAGGGATTTGGAACACTAAGCTTCCTGGAAGTATTTTAAAGCGCAGAGAACAAAAAAATCTCTCCAAAATGAGAAAGGGCTTTTTGGAAATATTACTTGAGTGTTGTAGATTTCTCACTTAAAAATTGGAAAGACTTATAAAATTCCATGGAGATAGAATTGTTTCTGACTAAGAACTTTATATAAGGGGTTTGTACATTTTCTACTTCTAGATTGCAAGAAATGGAATGAATGCATACCCCTTAAAAAATGAACACTGGGGTCAGAGATGCTTTATATACATGTCAGAGTGGTACAGGAATTCAGAATATGAATGTGGAACAGTAAAGAGTGCTAAATATTAATGTAAATGATTATGCTAAAGAATGGGTATCTGCAGTATTTATCTCCCATTGGGAAAAAGAACTGAACAGATCTGGCAAAGAACCGACAAAGGTGATGGTTGTCCACTCAATGTTTTCTTTCCTGTTAGGAATTGCTAAGATATACAATTTCAAGGGCCTTTTGTAGGCTGATACTCAAAGTTCCCTTTTGACTACATAATGAAATGTAAATATTAAATATGCACATAAAATGGTTTATGAGGCAAGAAGGGGTCTAGAGCAAAGCACCCACTACCTTTGTAGAGGACTGGGATTTGATTCTCAGCACCTACATTATGGTTCACAACCGTCTCTAACTCTAGTTCCAAGAGATGCAATATCATATTCTGACCTCCTTGAGCACCAAACACACACAATGGACACAAGCATCAATGCAGGCAAAGTAGTCATACCCACTGAAAACCAAAAGTGTTTTAAGAAATAAACAAGACCAAGAAGCTCTCTCTCCACTTGGACTATAAATTACTAATGCAACTATAAATACCTATTCTGCAGGTCTCCTGACTACTGATAGACATCTACATAGGTCATGAGCAATCAGTGTTCCTTTTACATCATAGTTCACTATTCACCTGGGGCAAGATACAAAATTAAGTGATTTTTGACAGATGGAAACACGGACATTCAGGTACACACACACACACACACACACACACACACACACACACACACACACACAGAGGACATTGGGCTATGCACAGACAGTCTGGTCTCCAGTTGAGCTGAGGTCTGAACCCCAGAGTGATAATAATTCACCTATGTAGACCGGTAGGCTTTCCCTCATGCTCCTGGAAATCTGGCTCCTGTCAAAGTTACCCCCCCCCCCAAGCCCCACAAGAGAAGCATGGTTAGTAGTCACATAGGCAATGCCCCAAGCTTCTGACCTTCAGGATAAACTCCTCCCCAGTTACCTAGCAGCAGAAAAGATAGCAGCATACTTTAAGAGGGGCTGCTTGGCCCCACCTCGCTCTCTCGCTGCTCTCTCCTCTCTCTTTGTCTTCTGCTCTCCTCTCTCCTCTCTTCTCTCTCTTCCTTTCCCTCTTACTCTCTAGCCTTTCTTTTCTCTCTCTCTCCTTTTCCCCCTTCTCTCCTCTTGGCCATGACCAGTCTCTCTCTCTCCACCTTTTCTCTTTCCCCCTGCCTTTTAACAATAAAGCTCTAAAATCATAGACAGTCTCTGCTTCAAGGCCTGCTGAGCAGACTCTCACCTGTGTGGGAACCTCTCGCCCGCCCTAAGCCCTCTCTCCCATAACCCTGGGACACAGGGTGTTACCCCGGGCTCCCCTTGGTTTCGGGGGCTGCCTGTTGTCTACCTCACCCCCACCCCTGTTGAGTGGGTCAGAGGCTTAGATGCCCACCTGGGGCCAAGTGGAAAGCATCTGGCAGCCCTCCCATGTCTGCCTGCCCAGAGCATAGGAGGAACTCTGGCTGGACTTAGGCTATCCTCCCTTCCCCCACCTTCCCCTTCGCCACCTTTTTAATTCACACACACACACACACACACACACACACACACACACACACACACAAGCGCGCGCACACACACACACACACACACACACAACCTGAGTTGTACAACTCCTCAGGATCTAACCACCTTGTTCTTTGACACTTCTTTGTCAGTAGACATTTGTCCTATGACAGTGTCTTTCATTTGCCTTGGGTACACTGAAAAAGAAAGATTTGCTGAGCAGTGAGCTCCAATCATCTGCCTATCTTTTCCTTCTCAGGCCCAGAATTATATGTGCAACCCACCAAGCCTACCTTTTGCATATGCATTCTGGTGATTAAACTCAGGTCCTTATGCTTGCAAGGCAAGCATTTTATTAACTGAGCTATCATACCTCCCTTCCTTTTTCATATTTCATTGATTAATATTGCCGTTTGACAATTTGTATGTGAATGTTATGTACTTTTATTATTCTTTCCTATATATTCTCTTTTTTTTTTTCCTCCTTGATACTATCAGCTCCCTCTCCAATCATTCTTATTCCCAGACTCATGATCTTTGACTTTTCCTTTGTGGTCTATTTAATTTAGCTAGGGTCCTCTGTGTGACTACTCAACTATAATTACCTCTTGGAGCCTGTTATGATTATCAGTAACTATAAAACTAAATCCAATAATTCCCCTTAAGTCTGTTGTAACGAGCAGCTCAGGAGTGAGAAGGAGGGACTTCTGAGATTCTACTCTATCCTTACCCCAACCTTGCTGATGATGGGCTTATTCTTGTGCAAACCTACAACAGGCGTTTTCAGTTGTGACTTCATAATTGCCACACCCGTCTTATTCTGCAGATAACATTTCACAGCCCTTTTTCTATCTTCTAGTATTGGATTGATTCCCCCTCTCTTCCAAAATGTTCACTGAGCATAAACGGTGGCCAAAAAAAGAAAAAAAAAAAAATTCTCCGTTAGGCCTGAGCACTCATCTATCCCTTACTCTCGGCAACTTGTGTAGCATGAAATCTACACTCAGCACGACTCACTAGGGAGGAAACCTTCCTGATTAATTGCACTCTTCTTCTTAAACACTTGGTTTTCTGGTTTTCTTTTGCTTGTATGAACAACTTACTTGTTCTAGCATTTTAGTTAAGACAAAGTAAGGAAACAAATCAGCTTGGATTAACACGCTTTAAAGTCTTACATTAAGTATACCCGGGCAAAATTTAAGGACAGCTTTAAAAAAAAAAAAAAAAAAAAAAAAAAAACAATTAAATCCCACCCCTCAGAGCTCAAGGGACCCAACAAAAGAAGAAATAGAAGAAGTAAGATCCAGAAGGCAGAGAAGACGCCATGAAAACAAAACCTTTTAATCAACATGAACAAAGCTCATGTGGAGACTGAGGCAGCATGCACAGGACCTGCACAGGGCTGCACCAGGTCCTCTGCATACGTATTGTAGCTGCCAGTTTAGTGTTTTTGTGAGATTACTAAGTGAGTAAACAAATAAATCTATAATTTTTGTGCCTTCTCTTAGACTCTTTTCTTTTTCTTAGTTTGTCTTATTCAAACCTGATGTGATAGTTTTTGTTTTATCCTATTATGCTTTATATTGTTACACTTTAAAACAGTGGATGAATGAAAGAGGAATGAAAACCTAGAGACCAATGTAAAGATATACATCTGAACTGTCACTTACATATGCTGGGAGAGAAAGAAAATCAGTTAAAAATTGAAAACTAAGACTGTCACATGAACCAGGACACTGTACCCTACCATCCTACCACAGAGATACTTAAACATCCACATTCCTTTATACTACTCCATTCACAGAAATAAGAAAATGGAATCAAAATAAACATGCATTAACTGATAAATGGATAGATGTATACACATTGGAATTCAGTCATTCTTAAAAAACAATAAAATTCATGAAAGAAAACTAATGAAATTCACAAATGACATTATGTGAGGCAAGCCAGGCTCAGAAAAGATGATAGTTACATGTTCTCGTCATACTCAGAAGATAGATTCTTATATGCATATAGTGTATGTATGTATGTATGAATATATGTATGCATGTAGTATGTGTCCGTGTGTGCGTGCATGCAAGCATGTCTGTGTATGTGTTCGTGTGTGTGTGTGTGTGTGTGTGTGTGTGTGTGTGTGTGTGTGTGTGTGTTGATGAATATGTGTGGAGGCAAGAACTATACAGAGGCCCATGAGAAAAAAAAAAGAAACAAGTTTTAATTCTAAATGAGTTCATGGAGACTGAGGAGAGAAGGTAGAAGGGTCAACTGAACTAAACTAAGCATCTATTTAAAAGGGAATCCATCCCATCATCAGCCACCAAACCCAGATACTAATGCACATGCCAGCAAGATTCTGCTGAAGGGACCCTGATATGGCAGCCTCTTGGGAGGCTATGCCAGTGACTGGCAAACACAGAAGTGGATGCTCACAGTCAGCTATTGGATGGAACACAGGGCCCCCAATGGAGGAGCTAGAGAAAGTTCCCAAGGAGCTGAAGGGGGATGCAACCCTGTAGGTGCAACAAAAATATGAACTAACCAGTACCCCCTGAGCTCGTGTCTCTAGCTGCATATGTAGCAGAAGATGGCCTAATCGGCCATCATTGGGAAGAGAGGCCCCTTGGTCTTGCAAACTTTATATGACCCGGCACAGGGGAAGTCCAGGGCCAAGAAGTGGGAGTGGGTGGGTAGGTGTGCAGGGGCGGGGAGGGGTATAGGGAACTTTCGGGATAGCATTTGAAATGTAAATAAAGAAAATAATAATAATAATAATAATAATAATAAAAAGAATAAAACTTGATACTTAGTAAACTAATAAAATACACAGAGAGGTTGAAGTTTTATACAACACAAATAGCTTCAGTGGGGATGATAGAGACAATAGTGGTAAGATTAATTTGATAGGTTCCAAATTGACAACTGTCAAATCTCAAATTTCTGAGATCCTTCTTTAGGTATTTATGATATTGTTCAAAATAGAAATAGACAAGCTGAAAGGGAACTAGCAAATCACTCACGGTAGAAAATAACTCAGGAAAAGAAGCATGCAAAGAACATTCCTATCTCATTGAGACTCGCACTTGTTTGTCAGGAATTTCTCCCTTTATGCTTGATATTTGTTCTCCCATTGCGATATCTGCTTTCTGTAAAGTCCCCCACCTTAGTCCCCATCTGCACTTAGAAAAACTCTGTCAAATTCCTTCTTCTCCCTCAACCCCACAAAAAGCCGTTTGTTCTCTCACTGAAATATGACAACTTTGAGGCAAGGACAGTTTTGTGAAGGCAGAGGCAATGAAATATTCAAGATTTAATTCAGATGAGACTGAATTAAAAAACCATGTGTGTTGGTCCAAGAGCTGGATCCACAACGGTGTGACCAGCGTTGTCACACAAATGTTATGTCTTGAGCCTAACTCTCATTGAGACATTACTGCATGCCCAGGAGTATCAGAATCAGTGAAGGACAAATAAGAAAGTAAATAAAAACTATCAAAAAGAAAAAAATTCAACAACCAAAGGTAGGCTGGGTTTTCAGATCAATGGCAGAATCAGGGACCCAGCATATCCAAAGTATTAACTCAGTTGCCTGGGACTTTACAAGACAAACTCAAAACAAAGAAAGTATGCAACAAAAATGCTTTCTATATTATGATGATTATACATGGATACATGCAAAAGAAAATGACCATGCCTGTGGTCTTTATGAGAAATATTTTTAACTAGGGAAATCATTATAATTTACCCTGTACATCTCTCCATGTTCTTTTAAAAGAAAATAAAAGCTCAATTCTTCTATCATGCAAGGAAATACAGATTGATTTCATCACAAACTCTCAAAGCTTATTGACTTAAAAACTTTCAAAGCACGTGGAACAAACACTCAAACACAGAATATTTTCACGAAAAGGATCAAGTCAGTGCACAGAAAATAAGAGTTACCTGAAGAATCAAATCTTTTCCTAGACTTTCTTGAAAAATGAAGAAAGACACCCAGGACTCAGCTCAATAATCCTAGCAGAGTCATCACTGGGAAACATATACAAAATCATTTGGTTTAAAATAACTAAATAAAGCTCTTAGGGACAGGAATATCTCTAAGGTCTCCCCTGCAGAGGACACCAGACAGCCTAGACTTCTCCAACCTTTTTGCAAGCCTCTGAATAAAGGGTTTTTATAAGAACAACGATAAAATAAAATAACTAAATAAAAATATAAGATGATATTAACTCTTCTCAGAAAGCACTTTACTTATCGTCTTGAGCCATAGTTCTGTTGATTTGGTTAGTTACTTTGTTTTATCTTTTTTTTTTTTTTTTTCCTCTTGGTAAAGCATTAGCTCACAGTCTAACTCAGGCTGATCTGGGACTCACTACGTCACCTAAGCTGGCCTTACCTTGCAGCATCTCTGCCTCAGCCTTCCAAGTGCTAGAATTACAGGGGCAATCTAGTTTATATTCGTGTGATTTTTTCAAGAGCCAATGCCATTCAACCCTGAGGCCAAACACAGACAGATCATTAGTCCAAGGATCAGTGAAATCCCCATCGCAATTGTGAGCAGTTATAATAAAATTCAGTTTCTGATTATCTTCCTCATGCTATTTGCAAGGAATTTTATTACTGAAGAAAAACAGTAAATAATCGATTACTATTGTAATTGCCCCTAAAGATTAGTAAGTAAATTAGTGGAGGAGATCAATTCCCTTTTTAGGCATGTCTTTAAAAATTCCACCTGACTGTATGCTTTGGTTTCCTAGCTATAAAAAGTGAAGAGTGACTTTGAATCCCATCTCACTGGCTAACAATCACATTGTTGTTTGAACCAGGTTCTCTTTAGTGCCTGACTAAACACTACAACATGGTGGTATACTCCAAAAGGCTAAGGAGGGTTTAAGTTTTGTGAAACTACTAATTAGGAAAAAAGACACAGCCTGAACTAGCTAGGCAGTCTTTCCTAGCTTTCCACTCAGAAAATTAAAAGTTAAGAAAAATCTTTGGCACATCAAGACATACACAGACAGCAGAATAAGCTACCTTTACTTGGATTCACTAAACACATCCAGAAAGCAAAACCCCATTTCAGGAACAACTCCACCTAACTAGAAATCAGCTTTGCTGTCATGAAATTAAGAGGAGATTAAAAAAAAAAAAATCACCAGGAACCTGTATTTTGTCTATGTGTTCTTCCATGGCACTGTACCCTGCCCTTCTCTTCTCTCACTTTCCTTACTCTCCTATTTAGACTCTGATAGTAGTACACTGGGGACCTCAACATACTTGACATTAAGCATAAGTAAGAACATGTGCCCAGCCTCCCTTCTACATGCTCACCTGGTCTGGCCTTTTATGAACTCATATATACTTGATAGCAGTTAATCATTTGCCTTACTGCTTAAGTAATATAGTTGACTTGAGACCAAAAGTTAAATGTACCTACTACTATTCAGCATAGTGACTACAAAAATCAGTCTTCCTAGGGTTGATTCTTATGTTTATTACAGTAATTAAATTCTATCCATAATTACCATTGCTGAGAATATAGCTGGATAGCAATTAAATAACTGGAAATACAAGGTCAGTAGATGTGTGATGAATTTTGTATGGGTGTTGGAGGGGAATAAGGACACTTAGTAAAACAAAGTGCAATCTCCAAAAAAATGATTAGTTCCTTCCTTCATGGTTTCTCAGAAGACTGACAAGGCCAGTTCTTTTCCATGTGATGCACTCATTAAACAGTATGTCTGATGCCATCTGACGTTGATCAACTGCTTGAAAGTTTACATTAAAAAATGAAGATATCACAGAATGCATTTCTATTGCTTTTTAACTGTGACTCAGTACTCACTGTGTGAGGACATTTTTTTTTCTAGGGGGCTAAAGGGATAAAAATGTGTGTTGTAGTAGGAAATGGATGGAGAGGAAAAGGGAGGTAGAAGGGAGAGTGAGGAGGGAAAAGACAGCGAACATAGACTCACCCCTGACAGGATGACTTAGTTTTGCTTTATTCAAATGCAGGCAAAAACAAAACAAAACAAAACAAAATAATCTTTTCTTTTTCATTGGCTAAAGATATGTCAATTGAAGTGTTTCTTACTTATCCTATTTCCTTCCCCAGTATTCGCGTCAAAAGTTCAAATCTCTATATAAACTCTCATTGTCTCAACTCAGTATATACACAACAAACAGATTGAAATCTCCTACATGTTTCACTGTTGATCAGTCAGAACCAACTTCCAAACTTTATAAGCAACACAAAAATAACGTGTGTTCCAGAATGTCAATGAATTCTTCAATAGTTATTAATATATACAGCTCAGGACTTGATTCAATAAGATCTGTCTTTGAAGCTGTAGAAATATTTATTATTTTGAGAAGAAAAGTATTTAAATGACATTTTATCTCTGTTTCTACTTAATATGCTGGTACCATTGGTCATTAAATTGCCAAATATATCCTTTCTAATGACTAAGTTTTGAATTTTATTTTAGTGATACTCTGTGAATTTCATAACATGAATTCCAATCCTCCTCATCTCCTCATCCCTCCATATCTACCCTCCACCCTTCCAAACTCCCATCATCCCTAAAGAAAATGAACCAAACAAAAATGTAACATTAACAAAACAAAACAAAATTTTCTGTGGAAAGACATGATGGGACATGCAGTACACACTTTGTCCAAATAGCTCACTTGAAACTGTTCATTGCAGTGAGTCATTGGTCTGGTTCAAGACCAGAGGACTTCAGATACTCTATAAGTACTGGATCCTCACTGGGATCCTGTTGTTGCTCTGTATCATGAAGATCCTGTGACTTTGGATCTGTAGGACTGGCTTCTTCACATGCTTCAACAGTGCGTAAAATGGGGTTGATGTTGGGGTGGGCCAACTCAAAGTCCTGGAGCTGGGCTTAAATGGTAGCAAAGTTGGTCACCATACCAGCTTTCCTTCATTCATACCATCATGTCGTAGCCAGGGACAGAAAGGGGTGTCTCTCCTGTGCATACTTGCTTCATGGCTGGCAGGTTGGGAGTGGGGGTAAATTTCCTGTGCTCAAGGACTAATTTGGTAGTAATATGTAACATGGTCCAGGGACTCTGTTGCTGCAGGGCCATGGACCCAGATGTGGCCTTAGGAGGCACATGAGTCGGTTTAACACTTCCAGTATTATTGCTGCTACTAGCCAAGGCATCACTACAATTGCTATCAATTTATTCTAAAGTCCTAAAGTCAGTAAAAGAAATTATAAGGCACATCCATATATCAATCAACTCAGTTTTAGTAATAGAACCTTTGATGAGCAGATAAAAGAAGAAGCTACCTGTAAAGTAAAGACAAAATTAAAATCTTTTGAGGCACCAGGTTTGGATGGCTGTCCCCAAACCATACAAAGATTTTATGAACTTAAAAGTAAAAGGAAACATAGCAAAAATAAACTCCTAACATAATAATGATAAAGAAAGAATCATTTCAGTGAAAGGGAAAGTGGTTCAAAAAGCTAGTGTGTTTTTAAAAATTATGTAGTACTGGATCTAATTTATATAGCTAACAATGCTAAATATTATAGTATCACCAGTGGCTTTATTTGAGTTGAGGGCATGATATATTTTAAGCAGCTGCTTGAATTATAGAATTCTGCTTACCACATAAATTAGCTATTGAAAGGAGGTGGCTACTGTACCTGAAGACCACATGTGGCTTGAGCAGCAGGTAATTTTGAAGGCACCAGTATTTTCCCCCGAGTTGTGTAGCAGATTGATCCTTTGTTTATCCCAAGACAGAGCTTTTTGAAATGCCTTCACATCCACGTTCATGAAACTGCACCATTCTCTCTAATGTAATAAATCCAAGAAAGAAAAGCTATAGGTGGCAAATACTTGATGGAATCTACATGGATTCCTTCAGAGTTTGTAAATCGTTATCTTCTATGCAAGTATCAACCACATAGAGATATATCAAAAGCCCAAGGGAGCCATGCAGAACTGTATATTCAATACTTGAAAACAGGGGTAAAAGCTCAGCTGGCTGATTGAGTTTAGTTATCCCATCATATATAGGTAGAAACTGACCCCTTTGATAAAAGAACTTGCAAGTTCAATGTTTTGCTGTATAATCTACTTGACAGAAAGGATTCAAAACTGCACATCAATTTATCCTTCTGCACAAGACAGGTTTGTACTGGATAGGTTGTAAAATTTGTCTCTCCTTCAGAGGTGTAAACAGGGCTACCACTGGAACAAACATTCTTGTAGCTTCCAGATGATTAGTCAACTGAACCAGACCTTGTCAGGTTCTTTGTTTTGTTGGATAAATTCCAAGTAGGGTGATTTTGTAGTTCTTGATTCTGATTTCCATCACAATACCTTCCTAGGAGCCCCTTGCTAGCTGCAGCCTCTGTCTTCCAAACTTCTTTCTGCAACTGATAGCTAGGGAGGAGGTAGATCATTGTTTTTACATAGAAAAACTGTGTGATATCATACTTGAACATTTTTGTCTTGTTGAATTGGAATGTAGCTTTAATTCTAAGTGTGTAATTTTGTGGGAAATGAAGGTATTTGGAGAAATTATTATAAATGCCCACCGTCCACTTATCTAATATTACTATAAGATTCTCTATCTCAGAAAATTATACTGAAGTATTAGTCTAGCTCTATATTATAAAATCAAAGTAAACTAGGAATATATAAAAACCTAATGGTTACATTCTGAAAATTTATAAAATTTACAAACATAAAAATTATTTTCTATGATAATTATTATTTATGGTTCTCATAAAATATTTATATTTTAATAAGGGGTTTACCATTAATGGGACTAGTTCTATTTTAGGTATGTATTCTTTTTCAAATTCCAGAGCCATGATCACAGGTCCAAGCTGATAGTTCGTGTTCTGCTCTAGATGGCTTCCTAGACAGCTCTCTCTAGATAGTTGTTGGCTCTGTCATCTGCTTGAGATAGCTTTTTTCTGAAGAAAACTCCCTGTTAGAGACTCCCTGTTAGAAAAAATTTCTAAAGGCTTTCTGGATAGCTTATGGGTTTTACTTCTAGAGTCAGAAAACTTGCTATAAAAAATTCTTAGTTTTTCTAGAAAAAAAGTATCTGAAAGAGTTGTGTTTTTTTCCTACAAATAGTTTTCTCGGGGTAGCTGCTAGAAAAAAAAAAAATAAAAGAGCTGTGTTAAGTCAAGTTCAGATATCCCATTAAAAAACAAAACAAAACAAAAAAACCACCTTGAAAAGGGCTGTGTTCACTTTCCAGAGATCTCCAGAAATCTCAACTCTTCCTAGAAAAAAATTTCCAAAAAAGAACTGCTATTGCTCTTTGCTAGCTCATCTCATGCAGAAAAAAACAGGCTTTTCTTTACATTTCAATTCACTCAATTACTCCAGGTTCCCTCTTGATCATCCCATGAGCCCATGACCTTAGCCCTTGGACTCTCAGGTAAAGGATGGCAAGTGTATATTTTTAGCACTGCAAAAGAACAAAGACATGCCAACCTTTATAAACTGAGCTGGGTGAGATCTTGTTCTCAGATTATCATTCCAACCACTCCTTGACTTAAATTGGCTTTTGCAAACTGACCTTGACCTCAGGAATCTGTCTTCCTTTTCATCTTTCTGACAAAATGGCTCATAGAACAGCTGTCTCTGTTTTACTAGGTCCATGAAGCCCTTCATATAATTCATATTGCATCTTTATATTTTGCATAGTTGACAGCCATATATTTTCGAACTTATGTTTTTAGAGTTCTTTCTCACAGCCTTAAGGATTCTCCTGAAGATCTCAGCATTCTACCATTTTACCGAGACATTTGAGATACCCTTACCTCTTGGATTCTTGCTCTCTTTGATTATCATGTGGTCATTAACCTTGGCAGGAAGAATATTTCCTAATCTCAGCAGGGAAAATCTTTTCCAAACAAGCCTTACACTTCAACCATCACTGAATTTCATAGATGCTTATGCCCTGCTAATGATACATTGTATCATCTTATATCCTATATTTTGTCTTTTATATGGTATACCATATATTAAATATTATTATTATTTGTTGAGGTTTACTCTTTTTTCTATGTACAGTAATGTTAAATACTGGCTCCCACATCCTGGTTGCCCCCAGGAATAAGAGAATTTTCAGGTATACAAGTGATGCTATGTAACCTTGTCCCCTAAGTTATTCCTGATTGGTAAATAAAATGCCTACATCCCATAGCTGGGCACGAGAGAGTCAGAGTTTGAGTTCTAGGACTTGGAATGTGAGGAGAGACTAAGATGGAAAAGGGATACAAGGTGGAGGGAGAAGACTCTAGAAGGTGAGTCCCCAAAAACATGTCCATGAGGGCTGGCCAATTGGAGTGAAGAGCTTCCCAGAAGAAACATGACAAGTTATAACTCAGAGTCACTAGTGAAATAGACATAGTAGCATCAGAGGTAGATATTTGACAAGCTCTAATGATGATTAAGGCTTATTATAAATAGAAAAGTTGTATGTCTTTTATCTGGGAACCAAATTATATAAGACAGGGTAAAAACCCCACTTAAGATTAAATATTTGCTATAACAATTATCTATTATCTCTTTATTCTCTAATTATTTTTTATCTCTTATTTTTACTTATTCTATATTTAATTACATATTATATACATAATATATTGTCATATATAAAATATATGACAATATATTATAGATATTCTATATAGATAGATCATGGCATATGGTTTCACATACTTATGGGATTCTTGTTAGGAAAATAGTATATTTCAAACGTTATCCCCCTTCCCAGTTTTCCTTCTGCAAATCCCCTCACTCCTCCTACATGCTTCTATGAAGGTGCTCCCCCCACCTGCCCACCATCTCCAACCTCACCACCCTAGCATTCCCCTAAGTTGAGCATCAAGCCAACACAGGACCTCTCTGGTCTCCCCTCCAATTGATACCACAAAAGACAATCCTCTGCTACATATGCAGCTGGAGTCATGGGCCCCTCTATGTGTGTTTTTTGTTTGGTGGTTTAGTCCCTGGGAGCTCTAGGGGGTCTGGCTGGTTAATGTTGTTCTCTCTATGGGGTTGCAAACCCCTTTAGCTCCTTCAGCTCTTCCCCTAACTCCTCCATCAGTGTTCCTATGCTCAGTCCAATGGTTGGCTGTGAGCATCTGCCTCTGTATTGGCCAGGCTCTGTCAAAACCTCTTAGGAGACAGCTATACCAGCCTCCTGACAGCACGAACTTTTTGGCATCACATGCAACTCCCCAGACCCCAATTACAAAGTATTAATAGAACATCAAACTATAAAAAAACAAAAGTATTAAGGAAGGCTACTGGTTTGTTTGTGCTAATTTTATAACTAGCCACTTTGCTGAAGTTGTTTATCAGCTGTAGAAGTTCTCTGGTAGAATTTTTGAGGTTGTTTATGTGTAGTATCATATCATCCACAAATAGTGATACGTTGACTTCTTCTTTTCCAATTTCTATCCCCTTGATCTCCTTTTATTGTCTTATTTCTCTAGCTAGAACTTTGAGTACTACATTGAATAGATAAGGGGAAAGTCGGCATTTTTATCTTTTCCCAGATTTTCGTGGGATTGCGTCAAGTATCTCTCCATTTAATTTGATACTGGTTGTTGGCTTGCTGTATATTGGTTTTCTTATGTTTAGGTATGGGCCTTGAATTGCTTATATCTCTTAATACTTTTAACATGAAAGGTTGCTGTATTTTGTCAACTGCTTTTTAAGTACCTAATGAGATGATAATGTGATTTTTGAGATTGTTTATATAGTATATTACATTAATGGATTTTTATATATGAACCATCTATGTATCACTGGGATGAAGTCTAATTGATCATGGTGGATGATGGTTTTGATATGTTCTTAGATTTGACTTGCTATGATTTTATTGATTATTTTCTTTCACATCAATATTCATAAGGGAAATTGGTCAGAAGTTCTCTTTGTTGGGTCTTTGTGTGGTTTAGGTATCAGAGTAACTGTGGCTTCATAGAATGAATTAGGTAGTGTTCCTTCTGTTTCTATTGTATAGAGTAGTTTGAGGAGCAGCTGACTGAAACAGATGCTGACACTTACACCTAACCATTTGACTGATGTCAGGGGCCCCTGTGGAAATTAGGCGAAGGATGGAAGAACTTGAGAAGGAGGGCAACCCCATAAGTAGATCAGCACTCTCAACCAACCTCAGCTCCTAGGAACACCCAGATACTGATCCACCAACCAGACAACATACAGGAGCTGGTCTGAGGCTGCTGACATACATAACAGAGGTCTGCCTGGTCTGGCCCCTGTGGCAGAAGGTGTGCCTAATCCTCAAGAGACTTGAGTCCCCAGAAACAGGGATAAGGCTGGTGGGGGCAGGAAGAATCCTCTCAGAGATGGGGAGAGGAAGAATACAGTGCAGAATTGTGGGAGGGGGACATGGAGGGAGGCAACAGCTGAACTGTGAATAAGTAAAATAATAATAATAATAATAATAATAATAATTTCTAAATATTATCTTCTATACTGAAAATAATATTTCTATTTGGGGGCATGGTTTATATACCCATTTCTGTAAAATCATTAGATACCTTTCATTACTAGGTATTTTAGTAGGTATCTAGTAATCTAAAAATTACTGATCTCAATAGGAATTTGATAATTTTAGACAAATTTGCTTAGTTGTTTGATTTTGCCAAGTTTACAACACTGAGGATTAGAATACCTACTACAAGCCTTCCTCATAAGCATGACAAAATATACAGTGGACTACAAAGTATTCTAAAATTTTAGTGAGGTGTAGCCACTTTCTGTAAAACTTATAACTCTTAAAGAGTAAAATATTCTAGTACAATTTATCAATGTAATTATGTGTGTATACATGTATTTTAAGCTGAGTTATGTCATTCATTGTCTGAATACCTAATAAAGCACACTAAAGTACCTAACTGAATGTATGAACATAGAAGTGATCCATGAAGCTTGGGGAAAACAAGCCCTTGGCTAGAGACTAAAAGTTACCATTATAGAGAAATAAATGTGTAACTCCTATATGTTGTTGATAAATTTGGATGCTAAAAATATGAATGATGAGAGGTACATATAACAAGTTTGATCTCTGAAGTGAAAGAACTTCGGAATGTTTGGGACTCTAGGGAATACCGCTACCAGGTTGCCACCATAAATTATAGCAGAATATTTAAAGCTTTTGTTTTCTAATTTATGAATTATTGCTGGCTCTAAACATCATGGACTGGAAACAACAATTCAGGCTATTGCTTAGAACATCCAATGCTATCAGACAATGTTTGATCATTTGGCAAATATATTATGGACAAGAATTCTGGTACAAGAATATAAGCTTGTCCCAGAAACCATGCACAGGCTTATATTCTTGTACCAGATTGCCCATAATATATTTGCCAAAAACCATTTTCCTTTAGGTGTGCAACAATTAAAACAGCAGTCTGAAGGAATCATGTCCTTGATTATTCCAAAGCATACATCACAATCCATTCTGATAGAAGACTAGATTTCTAAATAAGCAAGCATTGATGTTACTATAACTTTCATTTATATTCTCAAAGTGATGTAGTTTATATCATTCATCACACATATACTCTGTTTCAGTGTGAGAAAACAAAATCTACAAACTCTGGTTGTAGCAACAAGCACCCAAGAACTGAAGATGCATTCTTGATTCCTCTCTACTCTCTACGTCAACATAAGACCTGTCAGTTACTTGACAGGTAGTGTAGATCCTGTGCGTGCTCGTTGTTAAATCACTATGACCAATATCTCTCTTAGACTTACCAAACTCCTAACATAGACTGACATGAAAGGAATCTCCATATATTCCCTTTTTGTTCTGACCTTCTGGTCATTTATTTCTAATCATAAACTTCTGTTACTCAAAGCCTATTTATGGATTCCCATCATTCTGATGATAAAAAAAAATCTTGTGTCGCTACATGATTTAGGCTCTGCCTTCCATGTTAGTATTTAGGAACACTTACAGAGCAGGAATGTGGATAAATCTTATTTTGTCATACTCTTACAATCACTTGTATTTCTTGTTTATGATCATGTCATACTAATATTTAGCCATTTATAGAAAGTGATCATTTTCCATTACTTCATCAACATCTGTGTCCCTGCAAAATTGCATGGTGCTCATAACACCCACCTCTGTGTGCACTTACGATTAACTGTATCCATTTTGTATGGCAATGCTTAGACCTTTGAAGCAGAAGAGACAATAATTAATGTACAAATAAAAGAGAAATCATGTGAATATTCATGAATACCCCTAAGAAGTTATTACAATGAAAATTTGCTTCCACATGATGTACTTTGTACCAGAAAAAAAAAAAAAAAGTTGTATTAGGATTTAGACTCGTTTAGATCTCAAATCCTTTCTAGGAAAGTTCATTTGAATATTCACACCTTCTCTTGCCAACATGTTTCAAATCACACACTAAGAAAATTCTGCGAACAGCTGGGTAGCATATTTCATATTTCTTTCTTTATTTTTTTTTCTCTGTTGCATAAAATACTGGTAAAGATACAGCCCTGAAGATCAGACCTCTGCTCTGCCTGCTTAAAGAGAAGAACAATTCTTATTTTTATTGAATTAGCTGGAAAGAATCCAGTAGATAATGAATTCTAGCAAATCACCTTAGTAATGATTAAGACGTGGCTGGAGAAGTATCACCACTATGGTACAGTGCTTGCCTCAGATGGATGCTAAGTGCCCAACACCACACACACACACACACACACACACACACACACACACACACAGAGAGAGAGGGAGGGAGGGAGGGAGGGAAGGAGGGAGAGAGAGAGAGAGAGGTAGATCTTGGTATAAGGGCTCAGGTCCTAGTCCACTATTTATGAAACAAGCCAAAGCTGCTAAAAAGTCGTTCAACTTGGTAAAATCTGACAACGATTTCATAAAATGAAGTTTTCATACTAAAGAAAATAAAAGGTCATATGCTTTCAAATGCAAACACTATGCTCTCAGTCTAACATTAATCATGTTAAGTTAAAAGAGAGTAAAAAAGCAAAAATACTAACAGTAAAATCTTACCATTATATTCAATTACAGAGAACAGGAAATCAAAACAATAAATGATTTTAGGGAATATTTAAAGAATATAAAATAGTTAACAGTTGAACAAGTGGGTGCCATTTTAATGGCAATATTTGAACGGATACAATAAAAGTCCATCTGAGTAAAATATGATTCTCACTCCATAGATTATGTAGTATAAAAATTTAAGTTGCTTTATGTAATAATATATACAAGAAATCATCATTAGCTAAGAAAGCATGTATTTCTAGGACTTCCATAAGCATGGACCACAAACTGGGAAGAATATACAGCAGAAAATTATTTCTGGAATCATAAAGACTAAAATTTCATGACAACAGTGACAACATGAAGGCTTATTCTGACAGTCTCTCTTAGTTTATTGATGGATGCCTTCTTTTAATAATTATGATTATCCCTTCAATAGTTCTCTCATATATATATATATATATATATATATATATATATATATATATNATATAATCAATATATATATATATATATATATATATATATATATTTAATATATATATATATAATCATGTAGTCAACTATGCTCTAAGATTATTACTAGAAATAGAGAAAATAAAAATATACATTTCTTAAATTTTAAACTGAATTTCAATCTAAGCACCACAAGGAAATCTCATGCCATATTAGTTTGTCTCAACCAGGATATAGTCTTTTTGTCCACTGTGTCCATGGAGTATATTACTTGCCTATTAGTATCTCAGTGGCCATCTTAGTTATGAGATCAGGTGTTAAGATATCTCTGTTTTAGTAAAAATGAACACCATGCAACAGCCTAACACTGCATTATTTATATCATTCACTTGCTTTCCCCATCACTTAGCAATTCTAGAAACTTACACTATTACAGAAAAAGAAGAGTAGTTATAATAAGATATTTTGAGAAAGCTAGAGACAGAGACCACATTCACATCTTCTATGACACTATTCATATGTCTATTTTATCCTTATTACTCTTTTAACAAGCCATATTTAAAAATTCAACATCGTCATAAAGTACATAGCTATAGGGACATATATCACACAAAGGCCTTCAATATTAGCTATATTCACTAGAATCCTGCAACTTCTAGATGTAACTAGTTATCTTTGAATACCCGTCTTGTGGATAGCTGGTAACTACTGTACCTTTTGAATATCGCTGTAGGTCAACAAGGCACAGTGTTAGATAACTGTAACCCCAGTATCAGGAATTGATGCAAAAGCATCACCAATAGTTTACTGACAGACCGGGCTATAGACATAGAACCTATCTTATAACGGAAAACAACAACAAAAACAAAAAACAAAAACAAAAAACAAAAACAAAAAAACAAAAACAAGCGGGCATTTTCTCCAAATGGAATCATATTTTTAATTCTTAAGAGTTTGGATTTCAACATAAATTTTGTAGAGACAACTCAGCCCAAGTTAATGTGGACATGTAGAGAAAGGAAGTAGATATCCTACATTTTCCTCCTACTTCCTACTTTTAAATTTGAGTTCATACATTACAAAAATTCATCCGTATATTGTACAGTATTATTTATGAGACTGTTTATGTTGCTGTGGTTGATTAATTTTCTATTCACCCTGGTGGCAGCAGTGTGGCAGCAGTGCAAGTTTCTCACCACCATCTCCAGTTCTCTGGATTCTCGAATGAAAGACAGGCGAGCAGACAGACACACACACACACACACACAAACACAAACACATGGTCTTATATTTGATATGCCCTAATCAGCTAAATGGCTAGGCCCCTCCAAACATCCACTTTGTTAACACCTCCCATCCAATACTTCTGAGTTAGTACTTACTACAATCTACATTCCATCTTTGCTACCCTACACCCAGTGTGGGAAAGGGGGACTGGAACTGCTTTTCCCACCTGGCCCTTACATAATGCCTCTCTTCCTGCAGTTCTCAAACCTAGATCTTATTCTATTCGTGGCATAGTGATTCTGCACTTTTTTTTTTTTTTTTTTTTTTTTTTTGGTCCCTTTGACTGCAAATCCTAAAGTCCTGCCTCTGTCTCCCTGCCCAGACATTGGCTGCCAGCAACTTTATTTATCAGTCAGAACCAGCTGGGGATAGGGACCCTCAGCATCTCACATGTGGGATTCTCGTGCAATTTTGGGAACCCGTAATGCAAGCATTTAACCAAATCCACAACATGTTTAAGATGAAATCTGTGACTATTTGCTCTAAAAGAGGATCTTGTGTGTCTTTTTTTATCTTTTATTTTATTCTAGTCATTCTGAACAATATTTGAAGTTTTTTCTCAGAGATCTCTATATCTGACATTAGTAAAACAATGGTAAAAATAGATAAGATAATTGAAAAGTCTTGAGTCTATGATTCGTGAATCAATATTGTCTTTGAGGTACCTCAAAGAGCTTTCATTGGTAAGACTTAGTTTTCTTTAAGGACTATCCACTGAGAGTTTGACCACGCTCCACTGAGTATATAGACAACACAAGTTAGAATTTCTTCTTCTTCTTCTTCTTCTTCTTCTTCTTCTTCTTCTTCTTCTTCTTCTTCTTCTTCTTCTTCTTCTTCTTCGTTTTTCTTTTTCTTCTTCTCCTTCTTCTCCTCCTCCTCCTCTTCCTTTACTTCTTTAATTTTGGGGGCTAGATATCATGGCAGTTCACCAGGTTAGAACATGACTGTAATCTGGGTTTACAGTGCAAAATTCCAAAATAATCAATAAATAAATTAGATTAGAGAGAAGAAAAGAGAAGTAAATCTTGTGCCTCATTGCAATAAGACATAATATGACCCCAGGCTAAGTATAAGATGCAGAATGCTGTTACCTAAACTTAAAATTTAATGGAATGGTCTTAAGGTAGTAAAGAGAATTAGGATCTCAATATCTGAGCAATTTCAACTTCACAGGAGAAAATCACTTGGAAAGAAATAATTTTTCTTTCTTTTTTTGTAAACTTTACTTTCATTTTCTTATATTTTTAGCAGAAAAGAAATGTAAGTTCAAATTTACTGATTTTTTTAAACATTGGATGTGACACTCAACAGACTTTAGAAAATGATGAAAAAAATTAAATTTAATTCTTGTGAAGGTAAATCGTGGTGTGTCTATTTAAGTACTGTCTTTTTTTAAAAAATTTAAGTTTGTTTGTTTTGTAATTTTATACATAACTGCTATATTTATACAATGAGCTCCTGTCGCTGTTTCTCCTCAAATTCCTCCCGTATTACTCCCCTCTTCTCAAATTCATGACATCTCCTTTAATTATACACATATTCGTATAAACAAACACATGTGCACACACACACACACACATAAGCACACATACATACATGTATATGAATACAACCTGTCAAGTCCACTATATCTATATCTATCTATCTATCTATCTATCTATCTATCTATCTATCTATCTATCTATCTATATCTCTATATCTCTATATCTAGATATCTATATAGATAGATAGATAGATAGATATAGAGATAGATATAGAGATATAGAGATATAAAGATATAGAGATATAGAGATATAGAGATATAGAGATATAGAGATATAGAGATATAGAGATATACATATGGTTAGGTCTGATGACTTGCTTGAGCTTGCATAACCTATGAGGCTCATTCCTAAAGAAGCCTGATCTTCTCGCAGCAGCCAGTAATGTCCTGTGGCTCTCCATCTAGTAATGGGGTCTTGCAATATGCTCTCAGTTCAGATTAGAATGGCAACCAGTCACTGTGATATTCTTTTCTAGGCTGTCATATGTTGCTATTTTCTAGTATGGATTCTTTATTATACATAGAATAAACCATATGTCAGTACACATCTTGGTCCTTTGGCTCTTATAATCTTTCTGGACCCACATTTGCTATGTTACCCGAGCCATAGATAAAGGGATTGCAATGTCTCCATCTACACCAAAAAAGAAGATTCTTTGACAGGGGTAAGAGCTACACTTATCTGTGTTCACAAAGGCTATCATTTAGAATGCACTCGAATACTGGTTTAGGAAAGTGACTGTAGTAGGTTCTCTTCTAAAGTCATTTCCTCAATGCCACAGGTAGTTGACTGGGTTTGTAGTATCAGGCATTGACTTCTTTCTGTTGAGTGGGCAATGAAAATGTGACACATATGTAAAATGAAGCCCTTTTGAACTATAGAGAAGTGAAATTTGCAAGAAAATGAGTAGCATTAGAAAAGTTTCACCTAGTACCAATTCCAGATGCCACATGTATCATCAGTTGTGCATCCCAGCTCTGGATCCTGAGATGTGAGTATATAATCAGGAATAACCAGAAAAATCAGGAAAGGAAGGAGATCAGGAGGAGAGCAAGAAGAAAAAATTAAATTTAATTCTTGCGAAGGTAAATGGTGGTGTGTCTATTTAAGTACTCTCTTTTTAAATTTCATAGCATCTGCATTCTATTACATTCAATGTAATAGAATGCAGATGCTATGAAAGAGGAAATGGGAAAGTGGGAAGAAGCAAAACTTTAACTAAGGAAGGAGATAGAGGGTAAAATGGAAAGGGAGGAGGGATAAACTAACAAACTATGTTTAAAATATTATTATATGATCATAAAATGATGGAGGGGTGTGTGTGTGTGTGTGTGTGTGTGTGTGTGTGTGTGTGTGTGTGTGTCCGAAGTTATACTACTTGCAGTGTTTTCCCTACAGACATACTATCTAACAAAATCCTGAGGACCAAGCATGGGAAAACTCCCTTTAGGTTGTTATTCAGAGGAATCCAAGACACTCCCCAAACAACACAGCTATCATTGCCCTTGGTTGCTTCACCGACACTGAAGGTAGTACAATACATATCTCAGACACAGAACTTGGAGAAAATGAGCTGGAACTTACATGTAGACCTCTTTCCTGAGAAATGGTCCTCGTGGTACCTGAAGATGCTATGCCAGCTGTCAAGGGAGAAAGGTAGTAGGGTGGTTGTTGAATTTTAACATGCTTTTCAAGTTTCAAAATGATGAATCTTATTTTTTTCCCCTTCACCAGATGATGTAATTAGCTTCAGGATTCAAATGTAGGCAAGTTTAACTATGATCACTCAACTAGGAAGTAGATATTTATATATGCACACAATTGTAAAAGCTGTTGAATTTCACAAATAACAGATAAACTTTACTTTGTTTTATGATCACATTATTTCTATATCATATACTATCCAAAATAAAATTTCCAAATTACTATATTGTTAATTTTACCTGGAAAAAGTAATATAATTTATAACTATTTAGGATTAAAATATATTACTGTGATCAAGTAAAAGTGTCCTTTCTAACACTAGAAATTATCTGTTCCATAGCAGTATTCCTATTATTACATCTTTGCATTCTTCTGCAGACTGCTGGTGCACATATGAGAGGAAAAATTCATGCTAAATCCCTGTGTTTTCCTTGATGACTATATTAAGGACATTTAGATTAACTCCAGAGGAAAGT
Organism: Mus pahari; assembly: GCF_900095145.1. NCBI lineage: Eukaryota > Metazoa > Chordata > Mammalia > Rodentia > Muridae > Mus > Mus pahari. Next base: position 25,280,952 of record NC_034611.1, on the reverse strand, counting down.
ACCAAGGAATGAAGGAAGCAAGCAAGGAAGGGAGGCAGGAAGGCAGGAAGGCAGGGAGGCAGGGAGGGAGGGATGGAGGGAGGGAGGGAAGGAGGGAAGGAGGGAAGAAGGGAATGAGGGAGGGAGGGAGGGAAGGAGGGAAGGAGGGAAGGAGGGAAGGAGAGAAGGATGGAGGGAGGGAAGTAGGTAAGGAGGGAGGGAGGGAGGCAAGAAAAGAAGGCAGGCTAGCCAGATGGTACAGATAGCCTGGCTATTTTCAAACTTCCTGACCTAGTCTATTTTAAAATATATCAGAAGTTTAAACAACCTATAAAGTGTATTTTGTACTTCATAAACAATTCTTATATTAGTGGCATACCACATCAAAGAGGTGACTTCTGATTGATGGGTGAGTTTTCTCC
>NC_034611.1:25240349-25280540 GCF_900095145.1 Mus pahari | reverse complement strand
AAGGTGTTGGGTGCTGGATCAGCCTGCGGACAGCCGCCAGGCGAACACCCCTCCTGGGCAGGAGAGGCGCAGGACGATCGGGTCCAGCTGCGGGTCCCCTCTCCAGTCCGCTCTTTCCCCGGCAGTGCACCTTTCTCCACCTTTTAAATATTAACTTTCTTGGGTTTCACATCAAGTAGTTTCCCTTAAAATACTAATGTAATAAATCCCCAGTGTGCCTGTCTAGAATATGACAATGAACTAGTCCTTTGTTTTCAACTGCCAAGTCATATCAAATTTCTCCAGGGTGCTTGCTTCATTTTCAAGGTAGAGCAAAGGCTTTTCCGTGTAGGACCCCAGTAGACAAGCAGGTATTTCTTTTGATTTCTCAAGCTATGATTATGGGATGAGTACCTTGGAAAATAAAGGAGTTTGAATCAGAGGCAATTTCTCCCCAAGGGCCGGAGGAGTCAGGATCTCCAAATTATTTCCTTGATGCTCTGTCATCTCACCAAAAACAAAAAGAAACAAAAACCAGACCAAGAAGTCCAATTTTGAGATGTATTTTTCACTTGTCCATTTGGGCTTTTGACTTAGATACACTCCATGATTTTTTTTCTTCTTTGAGAAAATTATTTTTTATTAATTTTTATTTATTCTTCCCTCATTTGATACATCCTGTCACATCCTCTCTCCTCCCACTTCTCTTAGCATTTCCACCCTATCTCCCTCAGATCTACTATTCCTTCAGTTCCCTCCAGGAATATCCACTACATATCGCGATACAATATGACTAGGCACAAACTCTCATATTGAGGCTGGAAGAGGCAACCAAGTAGGAGAAAAAGAGTTCCTAGAGCAGAAAAGAAGAGCCAAAAACAGCCCCACTCTCACTGTTAGGAGTCCCTCAAGAACACAATGCTAAACAGCCATAACATAGATGCAAAGGTCTGATCACAGACCCATGGTCCCTGACTAATTAATTCTATGTGCAGTGTTCCTCTACCCCTCTGGCTGCTGCAAACCACCCTACCCTTCATCCCGAGGAGTGTCTGAGCTCTTCCTAATGTTTCACTATGAGTCTTTGTGATCTGTTCCTTTCAGATTTTATTGATTGCATTGCATTTTATTACTTTATTTTGCTTTGTTTGGGGGTTTTTATGGTCTTTTAAAGGTTTCTTTGGTTGGTTGGTTGGTTGGTTGGTTGGTTGGTTGGTTGGTTGGTTGGTAGGTTGTATTTTATTGTTTTTGTATGTATGTATGTTTGTTTTGTCTTGTTTTGATCTTGTTTTACCCTAGATCTCTGGGTTACCTGGACTCTGGTTCTTGGTCACTCAAGCAGTGTCAGGTATAAACTCGGATCTCCCTGGGAAAGCAAAACATAATAGATTTTGTGAATGAACTGGATGAGGAGATACAAGAATTGGAGGATCAAGTGCAAAAGTAAGGGGAAATGGGGTTGATGGGGAGAATAAGAGGAGCAACAGCTAGAACTGAATCACACTGGTAAGCAGCAAGAATGCCTAATGCATACTATATATGAAAGCAATCCTAATAAGACTACAAACAATTAGTAAATAGAAATTCTCTCTCATATCTCTTGTCACTAAATGAACCATCCAGTGCCTTGACTGGCTTTCTTCCAATTGAGTTATTGCTGAAATTATCCCATGGAAATCACCAAAACCCAAGCTGTTGCCAAGACAATGAACAGCTCTATATAAATTAACAGCAAGACCCCATTATTGAAGACAATGCCATACAACTCTTTAAACCTGGAGACATTGAGCTGATGCCTACATAGAAAATTCACCCCCATCTTTTAGTGTCTATGATATATGAAGGTTCTCTGAAAGCTTCCAAATGAGATAAGTAAATACCAAACCAGTCACAAAACATTTGATCTACAATATGCCGGCAAAATATGCTAGGGAAGTGGTGTCACGAACCTTACTGGAAAAAAAAAAGAAAAGAAAAGAAAAGAAAAGAAAAGAAAAAGAAAAAAGGAAAGAAAATGCAATGTCTAATTTAAATTCTTGGGTTTTTAAAAACATAATCAAACTTCAGTTATAAATTTCCTTCTTAGACATTCCTTAGCTGTATCACAAAAGCTCTGATTAGTTGTTCATCATTTTTAATTTATTTTACGATGATTTCAATTTCTTCCTTTTATTGTAAGTGTTCACAGTTGCACTAAAATATACCATTTGGTCTCCAAATATTGAGTAATTCTATAGTTTCTCTTCCTATTTGCATTTAGTTATGTTTTATCATGATTTAATAAAATACAGGAAATCATTTCAGTTTCCTTTGCATTTTTAGAGTTGTTATTTAACCTAGAATATAGTCTATTATAGAGTCAGTAATTTCCCCCATCAAATGTATTCTCAAAGGGGCACCAATGAAACTGATTCTCAATTGTTCATGGTAATGTACTTATGAGTATAACTTTTATTTAGTTTCCTATTGCAATGTCATGTATAAAGCATTGTCCAAAGGGTCTCCTATGCTGAATTCTTAGTTTCCAATTTAGCAATGTTCAGAAGTGGTGTTTTCAGAAAGTGATTCGGTACTGTGTTAGCTGCTTTTCTTTGCATTTTGACCAAATGCATGAGAAGAAACTATTTAAGAGGGCCAGAATTTACTCTTGCTTATATTTCAAAAGGACCATCCCATTGTGATGAGAAACACATGGTAGAATATGGGGTTTGGGGGCTGGAAAGATGGCTCAGCCTTTAAAGACTAGGCTCAAAACCAAAAATATAAGAAGATAGAGAGGTACAGTGCTGGGAGCAAGAGCCCAGCTGGTCACATTTCATCCTTATTCATAAAGCAGAATATGAATACACACAGCTAGCTTTCACATTTTTATGTGATCTGGGATCCTAGGCCATGAAATACTGCCAACTATACTTTACACCTCAATTAACCTAGTCAAGAAAGTTCCTCACAGACATGCCTCGAAATCAGTCTCCAAGGTGATTCTAGATCCTGTGAAATTAGCAATCAAAGCATCATAGATGATGAGGGCTCTTATTTTATCAGTGAATTATGCCATTGATGGATTTATGGTTTAAAGGCATTGTCAAAAGATGATAGAAATATTAGTAGTTAGGACCTAATTGGAAGTCCTTGAGGATGCTTTTAAAAGATGCATTTTTATGTACCAGAAGGTGGCCTAATCGGCCATCATTGGGAAGAGAGGCCCCTTGGTCTTGCAAACTTTCTATGACCCAGCACAGGGGAAGGCCAGGGCCAAGTAGTGGGAGTGGGTGGGTAGGGGAGCAGGGGCGGGGGGGTATAGGAAACTTTTGGGATAGCATTTGACACGTAAAGAAAATAATAATAATAGTAATAATAATAATAATAATAATAATAATAATAATAATAAAAGGTACATTTTTTCCTGTGCTCCTTCCAATTGTTCTCTTTGCTTCTTGGAGGCCATGTAGTAAGTAGCTCTTTACTCTGCTACACCATGTGGTTATAATATCCTGAGTCAACACAGTCCTGAAATCATGTGGACTATCCAGTAGGTCATGATGCAAAATCAAGCCTTCCTTCCTTCCTTGTTACTTACTCGTATCTGTCCCAGAGGTGAGAGGTTTGACTAGAGAATCTTGTCACGTTTTTGCATTCTTCCATGTAAGCTTCCTGTTACTAAGTACCAGAAAAAGTACTTGGATCTGGATCTGTTTCTGGGCTTGCTTTTGAAGGAATACAAACTTCAAAATCACACTCTCTCATTAAATACATTTTCTTTGAAGGTTACATTTTAATGTCACTTTTTTGGAGATGATTTCCCTGGTCTACTTTCTTCCCAATCTGTGCTTCAAAATTTCATGCATAATGCTCACTTGCTAGGGTAATTTCCATAAATGTCTGTGTTATCTTGCAAAAACATGAGTTCCTTGAACTCAACAGCAGTGTTTTCCACCTCTTCACTATGACCTCAAAACAAAAGGCCACTAGATTACTTTTGAGGAAGGCACAAATGAGAATTATTTATCACGTAGCAATGGAAGTATAAAAAGTAGAATGAAGGGGCAAGAGTAATTATATCAAGCAGCTAGACTGAACAGATAGATATTGTGGCTTATGAGCATACAAAGTTCAAATTATGTTAGCAAAATTCAATTTTTATCATCTATTTCCCTTCTTAAGCTCCTGAAGTTGGTCTCACTCTCCCTATAAATGCAAAATGACTGCACCAGGAATAGTCCCTAATCCTCCAAGGTGGCTGAGTAAGAAAAAAAGATAAGGAGCTTTTATCACAACACAGTAAAAAAAAAAAAAAGAAAAAAAAAGTCATTGATTTTCTCATTAATTATTTAGGTGCCATATGACTACACATAAAACAATCACCAATGCCCTGGGAATGCTAATTAGCTAACATCTGAATCGTTTGCTTTACTCTCAACCTGGCATGAAAGCACATCTACAGCCATGGCTTGAGAGAGTATTTCCTGCTAAAGATACCAAGACAAAATTGTGTTACAAGAAAACAACAATTACATGATTATGATGAAAAAACAATAATGAATGGTGACCTACTGTGAAACTACAGTATTCTGTGTGAGTTTTGCAAGTAAATATCATATATAAATTCATATTTGTATCACATTTCATAAAAATATGTATAAGTAGATTAAAGAAATTTGACCCAGACACTTCTCATGTTTTCCTATTTTTATTAGTTCTTAGTTTCATACGTTTTGATCTTCGTCATGCTCTTCCACAGATTTTCTCAAATCCTCTCTTTCTTACACACCTAGGTTTATGTCTTTTTTATATATATAAATATCAAGTGAAGTATGATCAACTTACCAGGGGAACTACTTTAAGTTTACTCTGAAAAAAACACTCACTTCCTATCCCTCTCGCCCCTCCTCTCCCCTTTTTCCTCCATGTCACCCTCCAGTCCACTTGCCTGTCCCCCTATCTTCCTTCCCCGAGACTCTCCCCTCTCTTCCCTTCCCTCCTTTCCCTGACCTTTGCCTTCCCCCTCCCCTATCCCAGTAGCTATTAGTAATCAATAGCTAGATCTGTACCCAGGAGCTGAGGCTGTTCCACAGCCTGCTGTGCATGGGTTCCATCAGGAGAGAGCTATCCTCTGAGGAGTGCTTCCACTACGAGGCTGGAAGTGAGACAGCTACTTTCTCTCCAGTAACTGTCTGGAACAGGGCAGTGAGGAGCAAACAGGGCTCAGGAACAGTAGGCCTACTGGGACAGGATCCTTCCTGTCTTCATCTGCACCCAGAGCTTGGGCTGTTCCAAAAGCATCCCTAGACAAGTTCCACCAGGAAAGAGCTGGTCTCCCAGGAGTGTTGACATGGGTTTACAGACTCACATGAGAGACAAGCTCCAGCCAGAGACAGCAAGACCATCTAACAACAGAGATAACAAGACAGCGAAAGGCAAATGCAAGAATCTTACCCACAGAAACCAAGGTGACTTCGCATCATCAGATCCCATTTCTCCCACCACAGCATATCCTGGATATCCCAAAACGCCGGAAAAGAAAGATGTCGATTTAAAAACCACATCTCATGATGCTGATAGAGGATTTTAAGAAGGACAAAAATAAGTCCCTTAAAGAAATATAAGAGAACACAATTAAGCAATCGAAGCACTAAAAGAAGAAAAACAAAAATACCTTAAAGAATGAAAGGAAAATACAACCAAACAGGTGAGGGAATTAACAAACACATCCAGGATGTAAAAATGGAAGTAGAAACAATAAAAAAATGACAAAGGGAGACAACTCTGGAGATAGAAAACCTAAGAAAGAGATCGGGAACCATGGATGCAAGCATCACCAACAAACTACAAGAGATGGAAGAGAGACTCTCAGGTGCAGAAGATACCATAGAAAACATTTACACAACAGTTCAATAAAATGCCAAATACAAAACGCTCCTAACCCAAAACATCCAGGAAATCCAGGACACCATGAGAAAACCAAACATAAGGAATAGGTATAGAAGAGATCGAAGACTCCCAATTTAAAGGGCTAGGAAATATTTTCAACAAAATAATAGAAGAAAACTTACCTAACCTAAAGAAAGAGATGCCCATGAACATACAAGAAGCCTACAGAACTCCAAATAGTTGGGACCAGAAAAGAAATTCCTCCCATCACATAATAATCAAAACACCAAATGCACAAAACAAAGAAAGACTATGAAAAGCAGTAAGTGAAAAGGTCAAGTAACATATACAGGCAGACCTATCAGAAATACACCTGACTTCTCAACAGAGACTATGAAAGCCAGAAGATCCTGGGCAGATGTAATACAAATCCTAAGAGAACACAAATGCCAGCCCAGGCTACTATATCCAGCAAGACTTTCAATTACCATAGACAGGAAAACAAGTCATAACATGACAAAACCAAATTTACACAATATCTTTCCACAAATGCAGCCCTTCAAAGGATAATAAATGGAAAACTCCAACACAAGGAGGGAAACTACACCCTAGACAAAGCAAGAAAGTAATCTTTTAACAAACCAAAAAGAGATAATGACAAAAACATAACCCCACCTCTAACAACAAAAATAACAGGAAACAGCAATAAATTTTTCCTTAATATCTCTTAGTATCTATGGACGCAATTTCTCAATAAGAAGACATGGACTAACAGACTGGATACCTAAACAAGACCCAACATTTTGCCACATATAGGAAATCACCTCTTTGAAAAAGACACTACCTCAGAGTAAAAGTCTGGAAAACAATTCTCCAATCAAATGAACCAAGAAACAAGCTGGAGTAACCATTCTAATATCGAATAAAATCAACTTTCATCCTAAAGTTATCAGAAAGGATAAGGAAAGACACTTCATACTCATCAAAGAAAAAAATCTACCAAGAAGTACTCTCAATTCTGAATATCTATTCTACTAATGCAAGGGCAGCCACAATCATAAAAGAAAAATTATTAAAGCTCAAAGCACATTTCATACCTCACACAATAAATGTGGGAAACCTCAACCCCAACTCTCATAAATGGACAGATCACAGAAACATAAGGTACAAAGTAAAACTAACAGAAACAAATAGATTATGAAACAAATATATTTAACAGATAGCTCTAGAACTATCTATCCTAAAACAAAAGAATATAAATTCTTCTCAGCAGCTCATAGCACCTTCTCCAAAATTGACCATAAAATTGGACATATTACAGGCTTTAACAGATATAAGAAGATTGAAATAATCCCAATAATCCTATCAGATAACCACGGATTAAGGCTGGTCTTCAAAAACAAGAAAAAACAATACAAAGCCAACATACAAGTGGAAGTTGAACAACACTCTACTCAATGATAACATGGTCAAGGAAGAAATAAAGAAATTAAAGACTTTTTAGAATTTAATGAAAATGAGGCCACAACATACCTAGATTTATGGGATACAATGAAAGGAGTCCTAAGAGGAAAACTCACAGATCTGAGTGTCTCCAGAAAGAAGCTGGCAATAGTATAAACTAGTAGCTTGACAGCACATCTGAAAGCTCTAGAACAAAAAGAAGCAAATTTAACAGGAGTAGATGATGGCAGGAAATAATCAAACTTAGGGCTGAACTCAATCAAGTAGAAACAAAAAGAACTATAAAAACTGTCAACAAAACCAGGAACTGGTTCTTTGAGAAAAACAACAAGATATATAAACCCTTAGCCAGACTAACCAGAGGGTCAGAGACACTATCTAAATTAAGAAAATCAGAAATGAAAATGTAGACATAACAACAGAAACCTAGGGAATCCAAAACATTATCAGATCCTACTACAAAAGGCTATACTCAACAAAACTGGAAAATCTGAATGAATATGGACAATTTTCTAGACAGATACCAGGTACCAAAGATAAATCAGGATCAGGTTAAAGATCTTATCAGTCCCTTATACCCTAAAGAAATAGACACAGTCATTAATAGTCTCCCAACCAAAAACAAAACAAAGCAAAACAAAAACAAACAAACAAACAAACAAACAAAAAACAGGACTAAACCCAGGTTTAGTGCAGAGTTCTACCAGACCTTCAACCTTCAAAGAAGACCTAATATCAATACTCCTCAAACTATTCCACAAAATAGAAACAGAACGTACTCTACCCATCTCTTCCTATGAAGCTGCAATTATTCTGATACCTGAGGCTCACAAAGACCTAACTACAGGACTTCAGGCCAATTTTCTTTATGAACAGTGATGTAAAAATACTCAATGGAATTCTCACTAACCAAATCCAAGAACTCATTAAAATGATCGTCTGTCATGATTAAGTAGGCTTCATCCCAGGGATGCAGGGATTGTTCAACATGCAGAAATCCATCAATGAAATCCACTATATAAACAAAATAAAAAAAAAAAAAAAAAAAAGAAAAGAAAAGAAAAGAAAAGAAAAACAAAAAAACACATGATCATTTCATTAGATGCTGAGAAGGCATTGGACAAAATCCAACGCCCCTTCATGATAAAAGTCATGGAATGATCATGAATTCAAGGTCTTTTCTAACACTAGAAGTAATCTACTTCATAGTAGTATGCCTATTGTTATATCTTTGTGGAGGGCAGAGCTAAACAAAGAATTATTAAGTGAGGAATACCGAATGGCTGAGAAGCACCTAAAGAAATGTTCAACATTCTTAGTCATCAGGAAAGTAGAAATCAAAACAACCCTGAGATTCCATCTCACACCAGTCAGAATGGCTAAGATCAAAAACTCAGGTGACAGCAGATGCTGGCGAGGATGTGGAGAAAGAGGAACACTCCTCCCTTGCGGGTGAGATTGCAAGCTTGTCCAACCACTCTGGAAATCAGATTGGTGGTTCCTCAGAAAATTGGCCATAGTAAAACCTGAGGTCCTAGCAATATCACTCCTGGGCATATACCCAGAAGATGTTTCTACATGTAATAAGGACACATGCTCCACTATGTCCATAGCAGCCTTATTTATAATAACCAGAAGCTGGGAAGAACCCACCTTGGCTCTATGCTGTCAGGTCTGGGTGAGAGGAAAGAACCTGGTCCAGCAGAGTCTCTTGGGGCTGAGCAGGATGGTGAATGTTGTAGACGGAAACAAATATACCTGGGCCAGGAGTCTGTCAAAGCAGGAACTTGTTTTATTTTATCAGTCTTTTGCTTATATAAGGTTGAAGAAGGAGGTAGGGTTTTTCATGAGGCAAGATGACATGGGGGTGGGGAAGAGTAATAGAGGGTATGGGGTGAGATGATGTATGGGGTGGTGTGAGATGACGAGCGGAATGGGGTAATCTTACAGGGCCTATAATAAATTGACACATCAGTGGTAGGTAGGCAGAGGCAATCTCATTCAGGTCAGTAGCTAGGTAATGCTGAGTCATTCTTTTAAGTGGAGGAGAATAACAGGTCTCAAAACTCAAGCCAGGCTCAGGTTTGTTCTCAAGGCCCAAACCAAGGCCAAACTGTGTCCAACAAAACAGAAAATGTGGTACATTTACACAATGGAGTACTACTCAGCTATTAAAAACAATTCATGAAATTCTTAGGCAAGTGGATGGAACTAGAAAATATCATCCTGAGTGAGGTAACCCAATCACAAAAGAAGACACATGGTATGCACTGATAATGTGAATATTAGATCAGAAGCTCGGAATACCCCAGATATAATTTGAAGACCACATGATGCTCAAGAATAAGGAAGACCAAAGTGTGGATACTTCTGTCCTTCTTAGAAGGGGGAACAAAATACTCATGGAAGAAGTTACATAGACAAAGTGTGGAGCAGAGACTGAAGGAAAGGCAAAAACTACCCCACCTGGACATCAGTCCCTTATACTGTCACAAAACTTAGACACTATTGTTGATGCCAACAAGTGCTTGCTGACAGAAGCCTGATATAGCTGTCTCTTGAGAGGCTCTGCCAGTGCCTGACAAATACAGAGGTGGATGTTCACAGCCATCTATTGGACTGAGCACAGGGTCCCCAATGGGGAAACTAGAGAAAGGACCCAAGGAGCTAAAAGGGTTTGCAGTCCCTTAGGAGGAACAACAATATGAACCGACCAGTACCCCAAGAACTCCCAGGGACAAAACAGCCAACCAAAGAGTACACATGGAGGGACTCATGGCTCAAACTGAATATGTAGCAGAGATTGGCCTAGTTGGTTATCAGTGAGAGGAAAGGCCCTTGGTCCTGTGAAGGCTCTATGCCCCAGTGTAGGGGAATGCCAAGGCCAGGAAGCAGGAGTTTGTGGGTTGGGGAACAGGGAGAGGGGAAAGGGGATGGAAGATTCTGGAGGGGAAACCAGGAAAGGGGATAACATTTGAAATGTAAATTTAAAAAATATCTAATTTTAAAAGGCAGACAGACAGACAGACAGACAGACAGACAGACAGAAAGAAAAAAAGAAAGCGAAAGAGAGAGAAAGAGAGAGAGAGAAAGAAAAAGAAAGAGAAAGAAAGAAAGAAAGAAAGAAAGAAAGAAAGAAAGAAAGAAAGAAAGAAAGAAAGAAAGAAAGAAAGAAAGAAAGAAAGGGAAAAAGAAACAAAAAGAAAAAGAAAAAATAATAAAATTGGCATTTTACAGTTGGCAAAAAAAAAAAAAGAATCAATAACTAAAGATGAAATTTCACCCCTTTCTAAGCTGTGATTTGAACTGACTTGAACTTGCACCATACCTGTATATGTTGCCACAATTGGCATAAGTTCATATATGCAACAGCTCAGCTATGTCCAGTAGATAATATTTCTTTGTAGTCTTCTAATAGACTGACTCTTGGAAGAAGATTTAAAATAAATATTCCATTTACAACTGAACATTCCAGTCTCTTATTGTCTGTACTTTGTCCTGTTGTGGGTTTCTGTATAATTGTCAAGCATACTTAGCTGTGAACCTTGACAACTTCATTAATAACAGACGTAGAAAGACATGCCCATTGATACAATACAGGTACTAACATCATGAGTTGAGTAACCAATCACTTTATTGTTGGCTTTAAGTGCCACTCCACAAGACAAACCCATATCTGTTGACATTGTTGGCTGTGGCTAGAAAGTCATATGGCCTTGGGGAAAGACCACTAGTATTTATTATTATTATGATGATGATGATTATTAATTTTAAATGGTCATACCATTAAACTATTTTTAATAAATAATGTGTTGTTAAATCTATAGATTAATTCATCACTCAACATTTACTAAAGATACTATTTGCAATAACATTGCAATAAATTAAATTGCAATAAATAACCACATAGAAACCAACAATTTCTCTGATCTTGATTGAAGAGATTTGTGTTTCTTAATTAAGGCTCAGTGCTTTCATTTGCTTTGTTGAATATGGACAGTTATTTTAATAAAACTGGTTTAATATTTGGAGTGATAGCAACACACTTAAATTTTTTTCTAGCAAAATACTATGTGCAACCTCTAGGAAATAGATGTACACCATTAAATAGAATGGTCATTGATTGGAGACAGTTGATATGAGAATGATTGTTAATAGGTCCTGAAAGAACTGAGAACACTTTGATGCCCGGAACAAATATAAAAGAATGAAATAGGCAAATGTGTCCAGAAAAATCTAAGACTTCTTCTGGGCCATATAGTTCAATGAGCTAGAAATACAATATTAGGATATTAGCATTGTATTAAAGTAGGAAATGGAATTTCATTTAATTTATACACCCTGATGTAATTTTCCAAATTAGATGAAAAATTTCTGCTAAACTAAATTGTGCTCAAGTTCATGAAATTCTTTTGATTACAAAAAGAAAATGCCAATTATAAATTTGACTATGAATATTTGATTGTTAAAATGCGCTTATGAAAGTACCTCACCCCCCCACAAAAAAAAAAAAAAACCTAGTCTTTTAAACAGAGGTCTACTCTATTTTAAGTAATACATACATTCTATAAATATATACATTTCAGAAACATATACAGATTCTGTAGAAGCAAGGGCAAGGAGAGAAAACGTGGATAGTTATACGAGTGTTGCTTATGTCTTCTCTTTTTCACCGTGCAAGTGCTGCTAAGCCTTCCCACACATTCCTGGAGTGCAAAGCTGGGTCTGGCACTTTCCAACTCCATATGCATCTATGCAGTAAAATCAACAAGGATGAGACTTTACCATCTTCTGCACAAATTAAGAGTCTGACTTGCCAATATCACTGGGCAATCATCCAGATCTCTTTAAAAGATTTTTAAAAAGAAGATGGGATTTTGGAGTGTTTTGTTCTTTGTATTTTTGTTTTTTTGTTTTGTTTTGTTTTGTTTGGGGGGGGAAGTTTGGTTATTTATTCCAACACTGAAAGAATAGAATAAAGTTTGAAATAATTTGGATTACTTAACAACTTAAATTCAAACTCTGAAGTATTTGTAGATATATGGAAGGAAGCAAAAAATGGCTTTTGACTTAGATGACAAAAAATGTACAAAGATCATAACTACAGAGTTGTCCAGAATATACCACAAGAAGCACTGGATCCCATGTGTTCCAGGACAATATATGGTCCAAGTTTTCATAAGCTTAGCTAAAATAAAATGGAATTTTTCACCTTTTTATGACTCAAATGTGTAGTCCTCTGTTTTGAACATTATAGATGACAATGTTATGAAACAATGTCAAAAGGTTGTGCATGCCATACACTCCACACCTGATCCATGATGGAGAAATAAAGTTACATAATAGCTCAGTTACTCATAATCACAGTTATGTTTTTCAGTAATACAACAGTAAATCAGAAAAAAAATTAAAGAGATATCCTATATGAAGGAGATAGCTTACTTATTCCAAACTCCTAAATGTGTGAACTGTGCTTTACTTGTGATGGGTGAACATGTAAAACCATGTCTGTAATGTCTGGGACTGGAGTCCAAACCACAGATAGACCCATAAGGTGGAAGAGAACTAAGTTTCCCAAGTTCTCTCACATTTACACAGCACTGTGGCATGGAGAAACTTACATACAAAGCAGATAAATACATATAAAACACAAGTATAAAATAATCCTTTTCTCCCATCAATGTCAAGCATGATTAGATCTGTTGTATTAAATAGCTTGTGTTAGATGGGCTTCTCAAAAGCTGTGACAAGTATCTGTCATAAGACACTTAATGATGTGTTGACTACAGTCATGGTTTAGGAAATCTCCATGCATGAGCTCAGTCTTTTTCTGGACTACGATGAGAGAAGAGGAACATAATGAAGAGAATGTGGCAGGGCATAGCTGCTTTCTCTGTGGCAGCCGAGATACGAAATGAAATGTCAAAGACTAGGGACAAGATATCCTCCTATGAAAACCTCCAGTGACCTACTTTTCCAGGCCACACCTCTTTAATTCACTCCTTATATCACCATAAAATAGTGTATCTGTCAGTGATTAGTCACCTTTGTGAGGTCTCCACAGATTGGCAACCAAGCCTTTACCACAAGAGCCTTTAGAAAAACCCTTTATATCTAAATCAGAACAGAATTCAAACCTGAATCTTCCATATCCACAACAAAATTTCAGCCTCTAAAGCTATTAAATTATGAGGACACTCATCATAAAGTAAAAAGCTTAAGAGATGGTGGACTGGCTTTCCTTCATAGCCAAAATAATCAGATAAGCACATTTCCCATTACTTCAAGTATATCTTGACAATTCATGGCCATCAGACACATAAATAGTTATTTTGATGCACAATTTACAAACATGGTTGTAGAATGTATATCCCCCTCATGCATAGTTTGCTACCATAAATATAGTTCATGTCTTAAGCTTACTGCCTCTGCTTACACTAGATGGTGATTATATATAACATATGCAATATATATGCATATGATATATTATATATGTATACATGTTACATAGGATATATATACATATGCACACATATGTACATATATGTGTGTATATGTATCTGTATATATATATATATATATATATATATATATATATATATATATATATATAGAGAGAGAGAGAGAGAGAGAGAGAGAGAGAGAAAGAGAGAGGGAGAGAGAGACAGCTGAATTCTGTGAGCGACACATAATCTGCAGACTGGATTATAGAGTATGTGAAAATTGTTGTAGCTCCATGATAGTGGGAAAAAGGAATTTAACTGGCCATGGCCAATATGAAAAGCTAACTAAATTACTGATATCTAGTAATGAACAGTGATAAGGCTTTATGAAATTAAGAGCTAGGGAAACAATATCACATATTTTTCTCTTTTCAGTTAAAAAAAAAACATCTGAATGAACTGCTACAATTGTATTTAATATTCAGTTACAGTATTCTTCAAAATCTATTCCCTTCTGAATATTCGAGCAGAATGAAAATGTGTGGGAAAAAAAAGTCACTATTTCTACATTCTTCTGTTCTTGATAGTGTCACTAATCTTGGAACTCATGCAGGAAATGAAGCACTAGCTTTATGTGCTAACGTTTGTAGACCGATTAGTCTAGCTGTTAGTTTACTTGGCCTTTCCTGCACCAGAAACCATTAACACATATATCAAGGAATCAATACAGGTTTCTACTTAGTTTTTAGTATAACTTTTTCTGAGTTTGGGAACCTAGCAGTTTTGTATGAGACAAACTAAAACATTTTTCCCTCTTTTTCCTTATTTTTTGATTATTAAATATCCTTAGTTTCCAAGCAACCAGAGCTTGTTTACACATTATGATTACTACAAAAACCAATGCAAAGTTTAACATATAAACCACAGTACATTAGAGACACAAAAATAAGTGTATTATCAAGTGTGTTCTTATTGATCACAATTTATTGTAAAGTCATGAAAAGCCAGCAACAGTCAGTCTGGACGATACTTGATTGCACCCAGTGGATGGGGTGTGGACAGCACCACTGAGTTACACGATGAGAGCAACACTTTTCCACATTCCTAGAAAAATATTGGGTAGATATGGCACTGTCTTTCGAAGTTAAATGTAGAATTATAGTGTGAATTTATGTTTCAGAATGAGTGCAACATAATCCCTGATTAGTGTAGAAATCCTCACTTTCATAGATTCCTCATGTAAATGAACCTGAACTTCCCAGACGAAAGCTAGAGAAAGATACCCTAGACATGATTTTGTCAAAGTAAAGTCCTTTATTAAAGGAATCCCTTCATCCAAGCTGTCCTCGAAGTGTGAAATGCCACACAAATAGACATTGATTTTCCATTATGATGATGGTAGTCAAATTTCTGTTCACTGTACTGAGAATTTTTTCATTTCTGAAAATTAAATAATATTTTACACACTACCCATGTGTGTCAGGCCTGGGGATATTATGACCTACTAGTTAGTGACAAACTGTGAGAGGGAAAATTTCTTTTTTTTTTATTGGATATTTTCTTTATTTACATTTCAAATATTTTCCCCTTCCAGGTTTCCCTTTTGTAAACCCCCTATCCCATCCCCCTTCTTCCTGCCTCCATGAAGGTACTCCTCCACCCACCCACCCCCATCTTTCTGCCCTGGCATTCCCCTACATTGGGGCATCTAACAGGATCAGACCTAAAGGCCTCTCCTCCCACTGATGTCCAACAAGGCCATACTCTGCTACATATTTGGTAGCACCATGGGTCCCTCCATGTGTATTCTTTGGTTGATAATCCAGTCCCTGGGAGCTCTGGGGGGGTCTGGTCTGTTGACACTGTTGCTCTTTCCATGGAGCTACAAACACCCTCAGCTCTTTCATTCCCTTCTACAACTCTTCAATCAAGGACCCCCAAACCAACCCCACACTCAGTCCAATGGTTGTCTGTGAGCATCTACCTCTGCTTTTTGTGAATGCTGGCAAAAATTCTTGATAACAGTTTCAGATGTGTCTTTAGACCACAAACTTATCTGGAATGCCTCTGATGGTTATATATTATCACTTTGTCTCCCTGATTTAAGATTCTAGAATCTCTATTTCATTCAATAGTCAACTTTTACATATTTTTATTTATTTTTTTGAAAATTCCATACATGTATACAATATATATTTACCATATTTACTTACCACTACTTTCCTCCAACTTCTCCAGGTCTTCCAAACCTGTCTCCCTCTGATTTCATAGCTTGATCTTTGGAAGGCAGCCATAGCTACTATGAACTGATTCAGGAACTCTATTTAATGAAAGGATATCCTGTTATCATCCCAGGCAAATAGAGAAGAGCTCCCTGTGAGTATTAATATGTGTTGTAAACTACAGATTATTCAAACCTTTATATGGGACAAGTTGCAAGCTGAACAGTTTTTACAACCTAAATATATTTTCTTTTCATACTTCTATAGTATACCAAGAAAAGTCTGGTAACTTGATGTCAACCATCCCTCCAAGTTAACAGGTCAATCTATTTATCAGCCACTGTGAACACACTGTGAATAGTATGTTTGCTTTCTGAGACAATTTCAATGCAGTCAATCTAACTCAACATATGTTCTTCCATTGACAATATCTACTCAATACATGTCGGTATATAGTTCACATGTTTTGGTGAATTTAAATGTAAATTAATAAACATAATTGTAATTATTTTGTTGTGGCCTATATATAATTTATTCACATCATAAATTTTATTTGATACCCAGGATTATGGAAGAACCTGAGTCCGGACAGAGTTAACAAAGCTAAAGGAGACAGTAGGTATGTAGAGTGTCTTAGAATCCCACCATAGCTCAATCTCTCAGGCAAGATGATTGATGTGATTCATGGAGGAGAAAACTACAGTCCTCATTCCAGGGAGAAAAGGCTGTTCTAGCTAGCACAGAGGCTCAACAAAAGAAAAGCTGCCATACTTCTCTGATTGGTTTCAGCTGTATGTTTCCACAGCCCTGTGCCTGTCAGTCAATGCACCATTTCTAATCTAGGAAACACTAAAAGGTTGTTTTGAACTACACTCTGGCCCTCTTCATCTATAAAGACTTTGGATTTAGTTTTAAGAAAATTACCAGGAAATATGAGTTTCTCTAAGAGAATATACATAAGTTTTCTAATCCATTATCCAGACCTTAATCTGGGAATTTAAACACTGAGCTCATTTCCTTTCTTCATACTTTTTAGTGCAACCAATTAACACTGTCCTATTCATTTTAATTAAAGAAGTCTATGGCAGCTAATATTGTAGTAGTAAATTATATATGATAAGAATCTATTTTGCTTCTGCAAACTCTGATATACTAGTAGCTTTATAATAGCATTATGGTTTTATTAGATCATCTCACCTATTATATATTATCTTCTTTAGTGTTCTGTTTTTCTTGAACCATCTCCCTTGTGAATAACTGAAACAATAAAGTTGGTGATGGGCACAGAACCTTTCTAAGCATTGCAGAATGAGAGATTTACTGTGAAATAAGGCCTGTCACAAGTATTGAAGAAGTTGCAGAACTAAACCGAAATGAGTAAATGGAGAGGCAGAAGTATCTTTCTGAAGCACTGAATGGAGTGGGCAAATTGGAGTTTTCGATTTCTAGATGCTAGTTGTACACAGCTACTGGGATTAAAAACTAAAATAAAAGGTCGGGGTTGGGGAATTTAAATTCTTTGTTGGTTGAGACTCTCAGTTTCTCAGAAATAGCATTTCCTAAGATCTTATTATCTATAAGGATTTAAGGACACATCTGTAACTATCTTTCACCATGAGTGACCAGAAAGATTCATTCTATAATACCTATGCTTCAGTTCTACCTTGCAAATGTCACAACATTCTATCTTTTAGCAAAGTTTTATATAAAGCCACAAGGAAAGATGATCATGGAAAATATACTTCAACCTTAGCCAACTTAACGCACTATAAAAACATCACGACATGTTTTCTCTATTTAAATCCCATTAAATTTAAACATGTGCTATTGTTTTTTAATCATAGGCTTGCCTGATGCTTTTTAAATTGTGTGCCAACTCTGACTGAATGAGAATGGTATTGACTATACATTGGTTACATATCCAAAGAAAATTGAATCTGAATGGATTAGGGGTGGGAATCATTGGAACAATATTTTTGAGAAATATGACTGAG
Source organism: Mus pahari (assembly GCF_900095145.1). Lineage (NCBI taxonomy): Eukaryota > Metazoa > Chordata > Mammalia > Rodentia > Muridae > Mus > Mus pahari. Next base: position 25,262,567 of record NC_034611.1, on the reverse strand, counting down.
AAAAATAGTCACTCCTTATTCTATCATCTTGGAAGTAATGAATATTCTTTACTTCACACTGGATAATTTGCTTAAGGTTCTAACTCTTTGAGAATAAACCTTGTTTTTTCCTGGCCAAGTTTAGGGCATATGGTCATGATTGTCCTACTGGGACAATATTTTTTGGCAGTGTAGCTTGTTGCAGCCTCTAGTAAACCCTCATCTTCTCGAGTGAAATGGAATTTGGTCTCCTTTGGAATATGGGACTCATTCGGCTTGCTCCCAATGCTGCAGGGGTAAGAAAATTAGATTCTTGGAAAAAGTTGTCATAAACCTACAAAAAAACCCTTAAAACTGGCACCTACCAATTAATCAAGGCTTCCAGACTTAAATAGTATGGTTTACTAGCATCTCACACCTATGAGAGGAGAAAAGAACATCAGCAGTAGGCTTGCTGTGCACGGTTTATCAATTCTTGCCTTTCGACACAGCCCCTTCAATTATACAAGACAGATAGTGGAAGAACGTACGGAGACTACTCAAGTGTTAGCCCTCTTCTACTTTGAAGGTGAACTATATCGTCTAAACACAGACGATTCTCACAAATCAATTTGAGTTGCACCAGATTATTGTAAAGACAGCAATAGTTTAGATTCTGTCAGAGTTCAATTTGCATATTTTTTCGTTTACCATGAAACAGATTTGTGAACATTATAAACTTTTATATAATTCTTTTAGATATCAGTGAACTCAACTGTATCCTTCATAGAATTGGTAAAAATTACATTTTGAAAGGTAAAATTGGGCTAAAGAAATGGCTTGGTTGGTAAAGTACCTGCTTTGCATGTATGAGAGTTAGGTTCAGATTCTCCAGAATTACTAAAAAAATACCAAACATAGTAGCACACATCTGTAATTTCAACGCTCCTACAATGAGATAAGAGGTTCTGACAAGGGGATCCCTAGAAACTCTGGGCCAGATAGCTCATTGTACACAGCATTAAACATCAGAATCTGTCTCAAACAAGGTAAATGTAAGGGCTGATATTGAAGTTATTCTTTGACCACCAAAAACATACTATGTGTACACAACCCACATTCACACAATCACAGACAAACAGAGAGATATACAAACATACACCCATACCCAGGTAGATATAAACATGATTTTTTAAAGATAACATTAATTAGTACCATTGTGTCACATAAGTAACATGTTCAACAAATGTGCTAGCATTTTAAGTCTTTACCCTTACAGTTTTCCTTTCCAGTAAGAAAATGAAAGCCTCTATGCCTGAAGCCTAATGAATTCTTTACCTCAAAGACAGTGTTCATGTACTGTCCTTTCCTTTAACATTTCTATACAACATAAAATTGTCAATTATTATATAATTTGTAACCTATAGATTTCAAGCATTTAATTATTTGTCTTTAGAAGTTATCTTTATATTCTACATTAAGATTCCATTGTTCTTTGATCCACTTAGACTTGAACTTTCTACAAGGAGATAAGAATGAATCAGTTCACATTCTTGTACATGATAACCGCCAGTTGTGCTAGCACTATTTGTTGAAAATGCTGACTTTTTTCCACTGGATGGTTTTAGCTCCCTTGTCAAAAATCAAGTAACCATAGGTGTATGGATGTGGATACTTTGCCCCTTCTTAGAATTGGGAACAAAATACCCATGGAAGGAGTTAGAGAGACAAAGTTTGGAGGTAAGACGACCCACCAGGGTTCCATCCCATAATCAGCCACCAAACCCAGACACTATTTTATATGTCAGAAAGATTTTGCTGGATGGACCCTGATATAGATGTCTCATGTCAGGCTATGCCAGTGCCTGGCAAATTCAGAAGTGGATGCTCACAGTTATCTATTGGATGGAACACAGGGCCTCCAATGGAAGAGCTAGAGAAAGTACCCAAGGAGCTGAAGGGGTCTGCAACCCTATAGGTGGAACAACAATATGAACTAACCAATATCCCCAGAGCTCATGTCTCTAGCTGCATATGTAGCAGAAGATGGCCTAGTCGGTCATCATTGGGAAGAGAGGCCCTTTGGTCTTGCAAACTTTATATGCCCCAGTACAGGGGAATACCAGGACCAAGAAGTGGGAGTGAGTGGTTAGGGGAGCAGGGCAAGGGGAGGGAGGGTATAGGGAACTTTCAGGATAGCATTTAAAATGCAATAAAGAATATATCTAATAAAAAAGATTCTATTGTTAATATATAAAAACTGCATATGAATTAGCACCATTTGCCAAGGAGTAGCTTAGAATTTGTGGATGCAAAGATTAATAAAACATTTCAGTGACCTGGATGCATTCTCAGTCTTTGGGAGAAGGAAATGTACTGAACTATATAATACAGGGGACTTATGTACACCAGAACTTATGGAACATATGTGGTGATTATTTGATCCAAACTATAGTAAGGGTAGTAGGAAAATAATTTCTTAAGGAAAAGACTAATCTGGTACCAAAACTTTGAAAAAGCATAATGAAATTGCTCAAATAGACTTTTTCTTAAAACAATCAGAACAACTTAATACATTTTCTTAAAAAATATGAGAAATAAAATGAAAGTTTGACATTAACACATATGTAAATAACTAATTATGCACCCATAATAGAACAAGAGAATAGAACAAGAATAGTAATATATGAAGTTAAAGAAATCAAATTAGGCATATGATGCCATCTGTAATACCCAAAGCTCTACAACTTTTCCTTAAACATGAGAGAGAAGTACAGACTAATCCAAGGAAGACCTACATTAATTATCAACAACAATAATAACAATAACCATGATAACAGGAACACCAATGACTGAATCGAATTCATATACAAGGCATTCTGGCAAATACATTCATTTATTCTTCAGAACAAAGTTCCTAGTAATTATAATCTGAATTACCAATGAAGTAATTGAGGCTTGGGGAGATTAAACAACTTCCCAAGGATTTAGCTAGTAAGAGTTAAAACTGGTTATAAATTCAAGATTATATTATCCAGAATCATATATCTTCACCACATGCCCAGATTTATGTGTTTGAAAGATCTCTTTGGCAGCAGTATGAAGAATTGATTATGATGGCCAGGGAAAGATTTTATTTGGGATACTATCACACAAGAAGAGTGTTAAAAGTCTAAGGACCCACATCTAGGCAGATAGAAAGAAACAGACCTAAGAAATGTGGAGAATTTCTAACCATGAGAGCTTGGGAACTTGCCAGATGGGAGTGCTGAGCAACGGAAAGTATGATTTGCTAGTGATGTCACCACAGGGTGTTTGAGATGGGAGACCTGGGAAATGATAAAATCCATTTGGAGGAATTGTGGTTCTAATAGAAATCTCATCTGAAACTTGTTATAGGAAAAGATTTGACAGGTTTCAGAATGTAAGCCTGTAGATATAGCCAATGTACTATGAAACATTAACAAATGATTCAGGCAGTAAGAATTTATGGAGCAAATAAGACCGTGAGATTAGGATGTAAAGCTAAGAACATCAGTACTGGAGTGTGTTTTGAATACTGAATGAGTATCTGACAATGTAAACAGAGAAGGGAGTTACATACAATCATGAATATAATCAGAATAGTTCTCAGAGAAAAATGTGGAGATATAACTAATTAGTATAAGCCTGAAAGATAACAAAACAGGGAGTAACTATACAGTAACTTCATACTTTATTTGTACTATGCCATATTTTTGAAAGATGTATCTAGTTTTAAATAAGGTATAAAAATTTATACTCATAAAACTTAGGATAGGATCCTTATGATAATACTGCAGTGTAAATACTGGAATATATTAAAGATTAAGGAAGAGGTGCTGTGAGTTACAGAGAAGAGAATCGGGGTCTTCCTGTTTTCAACCTGAGTGAATAGGAAAAAATGGAGAGAGACAGAAAGAAAAATAGGAGATGTTAGGAACCGTTAGATTTGTATTGAACTTGGAAAGTACTTTAGTATATTTGTGTTGCTGAAGAATAAAATGACTTATGAACAGCAAAGCTATACCTATTTGCCACTCAAGGACAAATGATGGCACTCATAAATGAGTTTCTATGAGTGATCTGTGGTTGAAAATAACAAAATGGAAAAGGGTTAAAAGGACATTTATTATGAATTAGGAGAAATTCAAATGAGAACAATATAAAAACCTTCCTTTAATTTCATCATGCTCTTGTACATGGCACAAGGAGTTGGGCATAAAAAAAGAACTTACAATCTCAGAGGCACATAAGAACAGTTTCCTATTAGTATTCTCAGGCTTGGTCCGTCCTCTTTTAAAACATATTGTAGACAGGTAAAAGACTTTCTGGATACTAAGAGGTAGGCAATATAGCAGATAGAACTGTTTAATGGAGCCTTAATTCAAGGTTAGGTTTTAGAAAGGAGAATGAATAAAATCTATATGGTACCCTCCACTTTCTCAGGTGTTTCAGGAAATGTTAAAAAAGAACAAGCACTTTCCAGCACTGATGCTGACAACCCTCTGCCTTGGCGGCCTAGCTGGCCATGTACTAACCAGTTTTATCTCCCGGAGATTCTGGCCCAGAGCTCCTGAAATGTCTCCACCCAGGTCGCTAAGTTTCCACTGGTGGGTCACTAGCACTCCAACCCTACACTTCAAATTCCCTGAGGCCTTTGTGGTGCACCTCAGGCAAACCCACGCTTTGCTGCCTTAACCTTTCTCTCTTGAACCTGGACAAGCTAATACGTTTACTTCAGAAAAAAACAATAACTCAGTTGTTGGGCACAACAAAAATCCTAATCTTGTAAGCCTTATTAAACCTAAATCTTGCGCTGGCAAATTCTGACGTATTTGCCATTGAAACTGGAACACACTTGTAGTTAAATCTTGTTCTCAAGCTATCCCAGTCCAAAAAGAACCTCACTCTCTACCCAGAAGATTCTCCAACATGTAACAAGGACACATGCTCCACTATGTTCATAGCAGCCTTACTTATAATAGCCAGGAGCTGGAAAGAACCCGGATGTCCCTCAACAGAGGAACAGATACAGAAAATGTGGTACATTTACACAATGGATTGCCACACAGCTATTAAAAACATTGAATTTATAAAATTCTTAGACAAATGGATGGATCTAGAGTATATCATCCTGAGTGAGGAAACACAATCACAAAAGAACTCAAATGATATACACCCACTGATAAGTGGATGTTAACCCAGAAACTCAGAATACCCAAGATACAATTCACAAAATACATGAAACTCAAGAAGAAGAAAGTCCAAAGTGTAGATACTTTGATCCTTCTTAGAAGGGGGAACAAAATACCCATGGAAGGAGTGACAGAGACAAAGTGTGAAGCGGAGACTCAAGTAATGACCTTGCAGAGAATGCCCCACCTGGGATCCATCCCATAAACAACCACCAATCCCAGACATTATTGTGGATGCCAACAAGAGCTTACTGATAGGAGCCTGATATGGCTGTCTCTTGAGAGGCTCTGCCAGTGCCTGACAAATACAGAAGTAGATGCTCACAGCCATTCATTGGACTGAGCACAGGCTCCCCAATGAAGGAGCTAGAGAAAGTACCCAAGGAGCTGAAGGGGTTTGCAGCCCCATAGAAGGAAAAATAATATGAACTAATTAGTATCTCCAGAGCTCCCTGGGACTAAACCACCAACCAAAGAAAACACATGGTGGGACTCATGGCTCTAGCTGCATATTTAGCAGAGGATGGCCTTGTTGGTCATCAATGGGAGGAGAGACTCTTGATCCTGGAAGGTTATATGCCCTAGTGTAGGGGAATGTTAGGGCCAGGAAGAGGGAGTGGGTGGGTTGGTGATCAGGGAGAAGGGGGAAGGGATAGGGGGTTTACGGAGGGGAAACTAGGAAAGGGGACAACATATGAAATGTAAATAAAGAAAAATCTAATAAAAAAAAGAATTACCTGTTTGTTTGTTTGTTTGTTTGTTTGTTCAAAAATAACCTAACTCTTTCCAGCTTCCTCTCTTCCTCCATCCAACCCAGTAGTCCCTCCTATTCACCCAGTGATTGGCTCCTTTTTTCATTAGAGGATTGGTTCATAAGAAGTCACCTGAGTATATATGGCTCACTCCTTGTCCACAGTCCCTCCTAGGAGAGCAGAATTAGAATCAAGATACCAATAGCACCAGGCCTATCCATGACACTCAGGGAAGTATGAGCTTAAGCGTTTTATTTGGCATCATAAAGTCTACCTAGTATCCTTCCCTTTCTCAGGGAAGTTTGAGCCTAAGCCTTTTATACCTCATAAGAAAAATATAGTCAAATAATAGATATGATAAGACCACACATCTCAACTTGCTCTGTGTCTGTGCCTCATCAGTACTAAAAACTATGAACCTGGAAAATCCTCAGACCTGGGCAAGACAGTGCATTGGCAAACCTGGATCCATGTTATTATTTTAAGTTGCTAGGATGATGAAGAAATAAACAGATCCTAACCAAGTCAGAAGATTAAAAATTCATGATTTCAAACTATATAATCTTTATATAATCTAATGATTTAGCAACATTGTCCTCTAGGTATATTTCAGTTTCTCAAAAAAGTAGAAAATAAAACAGTAAAAAAAAATACTTTTAAGCATTTTAATCACTGAACACTTTTGTTATCTTTAGTTTATTTTCTGTATAAAGAGACAGAATGGTCTGAGCCAATTAAGAGGGAAAGAAAATAGTCATAAAAGTTTCACTGTTCAGTGACCAACAGCTGTAGGAAAACTGCCTGTCACTATTTATTATGGGAATTAAAATTAAAACCACAGTGAGATATCACCTCATATATGTTATAATTGCCTTTATCAAAAAATAAGCGAGTGCTGTTGGCAAGGACTTTGGGAAAAGAAAACTTGGACACTATTGATGGGAACCTCATTATATGATCTCACTTCTGGGTATATATCCAAAGGAACTAAAATCAACAAGCCAAACAGACATCTGCACTTGCATGTTTGCTGAAACATAATTCACAATGTCCAAGATATAGAATCAATCTACGTATTCAGAAATGGATAACTGGATAAAGAAAATGTGGTATGCATACACATTGAAATTCAGCTTTAAGGAGAGAGATATGCTGTCACTTGTGACCGCATAGATTAATCTGGAGATTTCCATGCACAAGTTAAATGAACCAAGCATGCAAAGACTAACAGTTCATGCTCTTCCTCACATGTGGAATCTAAAATAGCCGAGCTCGTAAATGCATATAATAACATGCAGGTACATAGGCTGGATGGTCATTGGTGATTGTCATTTGTACTGGATTAAGAAACACTTAAAGAACTTAGTTAACCATGTATGTGTCAGTAATATTTACCCTAGAGATAACTGGGTCGGGAAGGATGGGACCCTAATGAACCCTTGAATCCTTCATTAGATTGGTAAGATAGTAGCTTTATTAAGAAGTGGTAACATCTACAAAGTAGGACACAGTGAGGCAGCAGGGGCAGGGATAGATCACTCAAGGACATATCTATTGAGATTATACCTTTTTTTAGCTCTTTCCTAATTTCGATTCTGTCTGCTCTTTGTCCTCAATTAAGTGAAGAAAGTTCTCTGGCACACACCTCCATTTATACATTCTGCCCCGGGAAGCATAAGGCAAGTCATGGAGCCAGTGGTCTCAAATTGAAGATCTAAATAAATGTAGGGTTGTGGGTTCCTCATCCACTCCAGCACTGGGCTCAGAGAGGAGGGACTAGGAGACTTTGACTGCATTTACCCCATGCTGCCTCTGGGCAGGTGTGGGCCTTAGGGAAGTGCTAAGGCACTGCTTGGGGGCAGGGTGAGAAAGCTGTAGTCTGAGACATAAGAAGCTGGAGCTGGCTAGGGATTGCCCCAGCCTGTGACAAGGCCAGGGCCATGAGGTTCTCAGATCCTTGGACACCCAGGCACTACTGGGAGTGAAGGAAGAGCTGAGAACAAAATGGAAGCCCTGAAGGCTATGTCTAGCCCCGGGGCAGGGGGGAGTGCAAAGGAGGAGCCCTGGCTAGTCCCATGATGATAGTCCATGGCTTAACTGCTAACGGGCTTGGTGACAATTGTGGCTAGGAAAGCAGAGAGGCTTCTATGGGAGATAGATAGTGGCTCTGTAGGTAAAGACCTTCTCCATGGCTCCCCACTGTGGATCCTGATGAAAAGAGATAGTCTGTGGTTCCAAACCATTTATTGCCATGATGGGAAGTAGATGTAAAACCATACCCCACTTGTCAAAGTGGGCATGAGATTGAATACCTTCTGCAAGGAGCACTATCTGGGAAAGGAAGCTTATGGGCTTTGCCCTCCGGGCCTCTAGGTACCTCCTTAGTGTGGAGATCTTTGTGCTCACATAGGTCTCATCTCCTTTCCTATTGTTTTAGTCTGAGATGTTAGGGATGCCTCATCTAGATGTGACGGTTTAGTCGTTACCATTACATGACAGATAGTCACCAGTCTATGGGCAGCTGTGGCTAGTGACAGGGGCCTGGTTCCCAGGAACATAAGAAGCTCCTCTCTTCCTTTCATGGTCTCAAGGTCTCCAAAGCCTTTAGCTCAACAGAAGACCACTCATGGTCCACTACCCCACAAATAAGTCTTTTCTCTCCTTTGTTTTGTGTCAATCATTTTTGGTCATAGCAATAAAAAGTAACTAACATTGAGAATGGAAAGAAATTTGGAGTATTGTTAGATATTGAAATATAAACTTTTTCTATAGGCAAATCCCTAGTCTGGTTGTCTTTTTCCAAGCTTCCTGTGGAAATTTTTGTTTCTTTGGGATACATTGTTTCAGTGGTCTGATAGGCAGATTGAGATACTAGTGTCTCTTTAGAGCATCTTCATTTCTTCTAGGCCTATTACGACCTTCCACTTTATATTAACACACCTCAGTCTTGACATAGAATATGTCTATGTCTGAAACAAAACTGAACAGAATGCCTGGTTTGGTCTATCTTGAAGCAAGCCACGATTCTAACACAAGACTTGTGGTTATTAGTTTTGAAAGGGTTGACATAAGCATTCTGACTCATTGGATGGAGAGAGGGTCTTATTATGAAACCTAGAGTGGTTTTGAACTTAAGATCCTCCCATTTCAGCTTACCAAGTGTGGCCTATCAAAAAGAGATTTCACCAAATTTTAACAACTTGTCAGACCATCTTATAGATGAAACTATAGCCCAGGCAATGATTGATCACTGTACCCACAAGTCGTTTCTTGGAATTTCTTCAGTAACGTCCTGTTAACATGAGGTAAAAGCTTAAGTCTGGTGACAGCCAAAGGGATACTTTATCTCCAAGGAAAAGCTCTCATACCGTTCTGACATCTTGTCACCACACCTAACCCTGCAGGAGAGATGGGAGTGATGTGTCAGACTACATGCTCAATGGTAGTACTTAGCTATCCACACACATATTGGTTTCTATCGAAACCGAAACCTCACGTCAGAAGCTGAGAGATGACCTGGGGAATGGAGAATTTGTGGCCACTGGAGCTTTCTGTTTGTTCCTCTTCCCACTGTGGCCACATTGAAAAGTTTTCTCTCCTTTCATTATTTGTTTCCTTAGTTGGTCTATCAAAATTACCAGTCAAAACCTCCCTTTTCATAACATAGGCTCTGACCCTAACAAGTTCAATAGCACAGCCTCAATAAACAGAGCCTTGATAAACTTATATAGAATGTTAATAGATTAGAAAACAGAAATTTATTGTTTTATTCAAATACTCTGAAATACTTCTAAAATGAATACTTTTGTTTGACCTGTTAATGAAGATATCATAAGCCCAAATAATTTTATATCCTTTTCAAGTGTCACGGTTCGAACATCTTCTTTACACCATTTCTTTTCTCTCCATCATTCTCAATGAGCTAACATATTATCAAGTTCAGTTCCAATTCAGTCTCTCAATCTCTCAGTAAATGACAGCAAGTTTAGCAGCAGGGACAGACAATGATGAATCTGGACTTCACTTGCAAAAGTCTCCCTATCTTTTAGGGAAACAATTAAACTGCAGTGTAAATAGTTTGGTGTTACACACACACACACACACACACACACACACACACACACACACACACACATCACACATTTCACTGCATATTTTCAGGTAATCTTCCAAAGATATATGTTAATTTTGATTACCAGACTGACAATCTAGATCACCTGTGAAGAGAGAACCTCAGTTGAAAAACTACCTCCAGGAGACTGGCCTATGGATGTGTCTATACAGAATTTTCTTGAGTGTTAATTAATAGACGGGCACAGTACTGAGCGGTACCATACATAGGCAGCTGATCCTGGGCTATACATGAAACCTAGTTGAGGGCTGATGATATGGATCTGTGGTGAAGAGAACTTGTTGTTCTTACAGAGGGCCTGCTGCTCTAACAGACATGGGTTTAGAACAGAGAAGCAGACACGGACTGGGTCATATAAGAGCTTCTTTCATTTCTAGCATGCCTACAGTGGCTAACAAACATTGGTACCTTCAGTTCCAGAGGACTTCACACAGTCTTCTGTTTCTTTTGGCACTGTACACACAGAGAACACAGACATACACACAGGCAAAACATCCAAATACGTAAGATAAATTAAATAAGTCTCTTTTGAAAAGAATGCTTGCTAAGTATAAATCAGCGAGCCAGCCAGGAACATCCTTCCTCCCTGGATTTTGCTTCTGATCGTGCTTGCGCTCTTGCCCTGGTTTCCTTCAGTGATGGATTATGACCTGGAAATGGAACCAAATAAACTCTTCCCTCCACTAGTTTGCTTTCTGATAGGGTTGTTTTATCACAGTAATAGAAAAGCAAACTAGAACAGTATCTGGAAATGAACTCACATAACATGTTCTGGCTATAACCTGCATAGAAAAATCAGGTTTGTATGACCATAGCAGCTCTTAGTAAATATGCCTTAACTCCATTACACTTGTAGGAAACAGACTCAAAGTACTATTTTTTTCTACCTACACTATTGGAATAGCTTCCTGCCAGTGACCCACACTTGTTTATTTATAGACATGAAGTTATCATAAGGCATCAGAGATGAAGCAAATCATGCCATATCTCTGCTTCCTTCACGAATTCCCATCCCAATTCCAGGAGCAACTAAAGCTCTTCCTGCAGCTAAAACTCCTGAATAACCCAGTCCTTGTCTGCTTCTCTACACTAAGCTCATTCCACTGTATCCCCTCACTATCCTCCAGTACCTGACAGAAGAAATCAGCGTTCAGTTTCTTTCTTTTCTTTTTTTATTTTATTTTATTTTATTTTGTTTGTTTGTTTGTTTTAAGACTGTTTCTCTGGGTAACAGTTCTGGCTGTCCTAGAACTCCATTTGTAGACCAGACTGGCCTCAATCCTGCTTCCTTTGCCTCCAGTGTGCTAATATTAAAGGGATGCATGACCATATCCAGCTAGACCTTCAGGTTCTTAAACCTTAACATTACAGATTCTTACACCCTTTTGGACGGTTTGCACATTTTGCTATTTTCCTCTGTCTAGAACACCTTTTTGTTTCTTCTTTCTCTTGCTGGGTAGTTTTTATCTCTCCTTTGGAGACCTTTAGTACTGTGAACTAGTTCTTGTTATAATGCATATTCTATTTTCATTGTTTAAATGTGGACGGCGCATATGACAAGTTAAAATGGTATATTGGTGACTTCATTAGTAAATACTAATTATTCTTTCTCTAAAATCCAATCCAAGTCTATTGTATTTGCCAATACTCACTCAGCACCTAATAGACTGTGGTTTCAGAACAGACATTCATAAGTATTTGGTACATGAAGCAATGAATACGTGCATTGTGCATGACCAAACTGAAATTATTCATTCACCTTCAATGATAGTTTCCCATCTCCTTTTCCTTTTCTTTTTCCCCTCTTGGGTCTTAAGAACATTTGCAGAGCCACCAACTCTGCCTACAGTTGAGACCATTGAACAGTTCTCTCTCCTCATAAATTCTTCCCTGAGTTTTCAAACATAATGCATCATTCTCATTAATGAACATGATCAAGTTTTATTTTTATCTGAGGTCAGATAAATATATTGTATTACTGTTTTCTGTACTCTCTTATCTGCCTCGCTAGACAGAGTCCCTTAAATCCAGGAACCGTGCCTCATCACTCTATTGGTTCTAAAAACCAGGTTACGATCACAGATGAGGATATCAAATGATCTGTGAATGTGGTGAATGGCTCCATTAACAACAAAAATAATAAGTTAGTGTAATTTTACTACAGAATCTAAATAAGCACCACAATAATTTATTGCAGGTATTTTTAATTAATTAATTAATAATTTTTATACTCCATATTTTATTCTTCGCTCTTCACCCCCACCCCTGTCCATCCTCAGCTATTCCACGTCCCATATCTCCTTCCCACCCCAATGTCTCCAGGTGGATGCCCCCACCCCTATCCCCACCTGACCTCTAAACTCCCTGGGGCCTCCAGTCTCTTGAGGGTTAGGTGTCTCGTCTGTGAATGAACACAAGCCCGGAAGTCCTCTACTGTATATGTGTTGGGGACCTCCAATCTGCTCACGCATGCTGTCTGTTTGGTGGTCCAGTGTTTGAGAGATCTCTGTGGTCCAGATTAATTGAGACTGCTGGTCCTCCAACAAAATCACCCTTCTCAACTTCTTTCAGACTTCCCTAATTCAACATCTGGGGTCAGCTTCTTCTGTTCATTGGTTGGGTGCAAATGTCTGCATCTGACTCTTTCAGCTGCTTGTTGGGTTTTCTGGAGTGTGGTCATGCTAGGTCCATTTGTGTGAGTGCTCCATAGCCTCACTGATAGTGTCAGGCCTTGGGACGTCCCTTTGAGCTGGATCCCACTTTGGGCCTGTAGCTGTGACTTCTTTTCCCCAGGCTCCTCTCCATTTCCATCCCTGTAATTCTTTTTTTTTTTTCTTATTTTATTAGATATTTTCTTCATTTACATTTCAAATGTTATCCCAAATGTTGGTTTCCCTTCTGCTTGTGGACGTTGTACATCGTGGTGCGGAGCCTAGTGCGCACCACGATGTACACCGTCCACAAGCAGTTAATGGGGTTATTTGAATTTTTGGAGTTCAGCTTCTTGATCTCTTTGTGTATATTGGATATTAGTCCCCTATCAGATTTAGGATTGGTAAAAATTCTTTCCAAATCTGTTGGTGGCCTCTTTGTCTTATTAACAGTATCTTTTGCCTTACAGAAGCTTTGCAATTTTTTATCCCATTTGTTGATTCTTGATCTTACAGCACAGGCCATTGCTGTTCTGTTAAGGAATTTTTTCCCCGTGCCTATTTCTTTGCGGCTTTTCCCCACTTTCTCCTCTATAAATTTCAATGTCTCTGGTTTTATGTGGAGTTCTTTGATCCACTTAGACTTGAGCTTTGTACAAGGAGATAAGAATGGATCAATTCATATTCTTCTGCATGCTAACATCCAGTTGTACCAGCACCATTTGTTGAAAATGCTGTCTTGCAAGATTTTGCTGAAGGGACCCTGATATAATGGCCTCTTGTGAGGCTATGCCAGTGCCTGGCAAACACAGAAGTGGATGCTCACAGTCAGCTATTGGATGGAACACAGGGCCCCCAATGGAGGAGCTAGAGAAAGTACCCAACTTTCTAGGTGGAACAACAATATGAACTAACCAGTACCCCCTGAGTTCGAGTCTCTAGCTGCATATGTAGCAGAAGATGGCCTAATCGGCCATCANNGGGAAGAGAGGCCCCTTGGTCTTGNAAACTTTATATGACCCAGCACAGGGGAAGGCCAGGGCCGAGTAATGGGAGTGGGTGGGTAGGGGAGCAGGGGCGGGGGGGAGGGATAGGGAACTTTCGGGATAGCATGTGAAATGTAAATAAAGAAAATAATAATAATAATAATTAATAATAATAGAAAGAAAAAAAAAGAAAATGCTGTCTTTTTTCCACTGGATGGTTTTCGCTCCTTTGTCAAAGATCAGGTAACTATAGGAGTGTGGGTTCATTTCTGGGTCTTCAATTCTGTTCCATTGATCTACCTGTCTGTCACTGTACCAGTACCATGCAGTTTTTTTTTCCTTTTAATTATTTTATTAGATATTTTCTTCATTTTTTTTTTAAATCACAATTGCTCTGTAGTACAGCTTGTGGTCAGGCATGGTGATTCCCCCAAAGGTTCTTTTACTGTTGAGAATAGTTTTTGCTATCCTAGGTTTTTTATTATTCCAGATGAATTTGCAAATTACCCTTTATAATTCAGTGAAGAATTGAGTTGGAATTTTGATGGGGATTGCATTGAATCTGTAATTCTTTCAGACAGTTATAATTATGGGTCAGAGATGTGACTGTGGGGTGGCCACCCCATCCCTCACTGGATGCTCTGTCTTCCTGCTGTAGGTGGACTCTGTAAATTCTCTTTCCCTACTATTGGGCATTTCATCTAAGATTCCCCACGTCGAGTCCTGAGAGCCTTCACCTCCCAGGTCTCTGGTGAATTCTGGAGGGTCCCCCCAACCTCCTATCTCCCAAGGCTACCTATTTCCATTTTTTTCTGCTGACTGTCAGGGCTTCAGTCCTTTTCCCTCACCCAATACAAGATCAGGTTCCCCTCTCCCCCAGACTCCCTCCCCTCTCCGCTTTCCCTTCCATGTCCCTCCCTCCCTCCCTACTTGAGATTGCTATCATACTATGTCCTGTTTAAGTGAAGGTGTCAAAGTCCAGCTGGGTTAGTCAGAAAGATGCTGCTGCTATCAGCAATGACACTCTCTGTAGGTGCCTTTAAAAAGTTAGGTGTTAGGTGGAAAATATGAAACATTTATCTATAAGAGGAATCTCTCTAATACTTGAGAATTATCCAAGACAGAGACACTGTTTGTATTTATCTAAATGATTCCATGTGTTTTTAATATTATTTTTTAAAAAAATCATAAATGAAAATCATATTATCTCCCCTCTTTCGGTTCCGCCAAGATCTTCCCTGTCTCCATAACCATCAACTTCATTTCTCTCCCTCTCCCTCTCCCTCTCTCTCTCCCTCTCTCTCTCTCTCTCTCTCTCTCTCTCTCTCTCTCTCTCTCTCTCTCTCTCAACAAAAAGGAAATGTAAAACACAAAACAAACAAAATACAAGATTAAAAAATACTGAAAGAGAGCAAAATGCACACAAAAAAGCATCAGTTTATTTTGTGTTAGCCTGGGCACAAGGCCTGGGACGCAGTGTGATGATACTTACTCCACTTGGAGAAAACTGATTTTTCCTTTCCCAGAAGTTATCAATTATAATTTGGTACTTCGTCTTAAATTTTAGCTAAATTGCTTTTCTTAGGACCCATTACAATAGTGTTTATGGCTTCTAGAGGAGGCATATTACCTTTCCTGTTCATATTTGAAGTTCATACCAATCCAGCTGGTAGAATTGTTGGTGGGAGGGGGGTGCAGTAGCTGTGGTGTCAGTGGTAGTGGTGGTGTGCATGTGTGCATGAGTGTGTGTGTGTGTGTGTGTGTGTGTGTGTGTAATGGGATCTAGGCATCTGATGTTTCTTGGATAGTCTTGCTTTTGGGGGTGTGTAGTTTGTTCCTTGGTTGGTCTTGCCTCAAATTGGGTCCCATGAAAGTGCAGCAGCTGAGTTTCAATGCTGTAGGGGAGCCCTGGGGAAGATAGTCAGGGTAGCTCAGGCATATGGGCAGCAACAAATCTAAAAGTAGTCTACAGTGGTAAGGAGGGCACAGGTAGCCAACCTTGGTCCTTCCTGAGGGTAGCTGCTATGAGATCCCAAGTAGAGAGTGGTCTCATGGGTAGGTGAAGTGTCACAGAGGGATCACATTCTCTTTATACAGCAAACATTCAACTCAAACTATATTTCAGTAACTAGAGCCTCTAAGAAATATTACGTTTATCTTTATCAAGAAAGAAAGAATCTAAATTAAAAAAAGAAAGAGTGTAATTAACGTGACCTGGATCAAAACATATGTTTTCCGTTATATTCACCTGGCACATACTTTACACCTTAACATCCAATTTATATAACTTAGGTTCTCATGAAATGAAAACAATAGTCATGGTTATTTATAGCAAGAGGAGAGGTGTTAAAAGTCTAAAATATGACAATGACCTTTACATTATCTGGTAGTACTGCCGAGAAGAGGCAATTTCTTTCAGAGTCTATTGAATACAAAAGCCATTTCCAGTTACACCTAGTTTAAGTGGTAAAATTACAGAAAATTACACATAGAGATGATAGCTTTTTTATTATTATTATCCCTGTTTTAAGAAAACTACCCAAGCTCTCTCAAATTGGATAAAAATCATTTCTCTTTTTAGAATTAATGGTTTCCTAAGTTACTATAACCTGTCAAGTTTTGTAGCCATTTGTGATTATTTTATTATTAGCACAACAAGTGATGATGATTAAGCAACATAAAGCATAAGAAGCATCATGTAAGACCTAAGCAGAATGCATATAATGCCCAGGGCCATTCTACTTCAAGAGGTGAATAAGAAAACCACAGAGCTATCATTAACAAAAACCTGGCCTTTTATGAGTTTTCATCTTTAGACTCATCTGTCTTTTATAATTTTATGAATTATGGTTTGCTATACTCTTTCCCTCATAATAATCTAACATTGTGCTTTAAAACTCAAATAGGTGTCCTGTAATTCTAATACTATTTTGAAATCTCCTTGGTAATCATTGACTTTTTTATGGGATCGTGTGAACTTTAGTCTTTCTCTCTCATTAGCATCTGAATCTTCAGCAGGAGTTGAGTATTTCTGTTTCATCATCTTTCAGCACAGAACAGCCTCAGTCTCCTTGATCACTCAAATTGCTCCTCATTAGTAGTGTTTTAGCTCTTTCAACATGCTAGCTCTGTTCCTTTTGACTCTAGGAAATCCAGACATTTCCTACACGTGGGTGATAAGACACTAATGGTTGAAAGACTTAAATACTTTACCACAGACTCTGAAGTCAATAGAAAAATCACATCAGGTCTTAGAAATTATAAATTAAAAATGAGAGTCACTCCATGACGACTTATGCTGACTGCTGATATCTATGCAAACTCGGGTCTCTTCTCAGAATGTGAAATACACCTGTCTACATAAAAATAAAAAAAATAAAAATCTATTTGCAAAATACTCTATCTGAAATTCCTGCTGATATGCCTACTACTTGAAATGAAATGATTACTTCTTGGTAAGAAGGTCTGATTATACATCATGGTGTGTTTAAAATATAATGCATGTTTCACCCTGGAGAAGCAGATGTGCCAAACGGGTCGGATGTGATGAGACACGCATGTTCAGCAAATCCTAAGTCTAAGGAAAGAGATTCAAAAGTTAGTCTTGGTAGGATTATTTCCGTGACAATGCATAATTAGTTGCAAATGTTGTATAAAACGCCAAGAGCTAGGGCTAAGTACAAAGGGGGAGGAAAGTTGCAAAGTTGCCATAGCTACTAAATTTAAAGGTACCATCTTTGGGAGTTTGAAAGAGAATTCCCCCCTGGGCTCACAGGTCTGAACAGTTGGTTCCAAGTAGATGGAACTGTTTGAGAAAGAGGTGGCAGGTGTGGTTTTATTAGAAAAGGGGTGTCACAGGGTGTGGGCTTAGAGGTTGCAAAAACCTCCACCGTCCCCAGTTAGCTCTCTCTGTTTCCTGTTTGTGTTTCAAGCCCTCGGCTACTGCTGCAGTGTCATGCCTGCCCATCTGCTTTTATGCCTCCTGCTGAAATGGTCACTGACTTTGACGTTTGACCCTGAAATCCCCCAGCAAATCTGTTCTTTTCTCTGAGATGCTTTGATCTTGGAGTTGTATCCTAGCAACAGAAAGTAACTCAGACACCATCAATTAAAATTTTGTTCTTACCTCAAATGACATAGCTCAGTTGCAATTTTTACTTGATAAAATAAGACATTAGTTACCAGAAGTTGATTAAAAACAAATGTTTTAAGTCTTTAGTCAGCTCCCACAAAGTGATAACATTAAAATTTTACCAAGATATCTTTATTAAGTGTAAGGCCCTGCTTTGTCCACAGCACTGAAAATTAAGTTAAATAGGGTAGATGAGGAACACTCCTCATCCTCATGAACCAACTTTAAGCAGTCAATTAGTAATGTTGCTACTTCCTCACCAAAACTTTGGTTACACTAAAAGGAAATTCTGAACTCAAGCAACTTTGTGATATTAACAGGTAACTTGATGGCAAGTATCTAGTATCTCTATTTCTTTTCCTAAAGTGTTGTTGTTGTTGTTGTACTCCTTAGAACATTTTAGAAAATTTGAATTCAGTTTTTGTATCAAAGGTCATATTCCTGATTAGCAGAAGAACATACTTTCTTAACAAACTTTCAGCCATTGAGAAATTCAGATGATTCTGACAAATATCAAAAGCATAGCTTAATTTTTTTCAAATACATAGTCAACTAAAAGCTGAAGTACCCCACTATTGATACAATAATGCCCAAATAGCTCATCCATTATATTGGAAGTCTTTTAAGTTTTGCCCAGCAATCGATGAAAAAGCCTATGAAATCAAAGCACCACCAACTGACTATTTTACTTTGGAATCATGCAGCAGCTTGTAGAGATTATATTCCCTATGGAAATTTTTTCCCTTGGAATAGGATGTATGGATCGCTTTACCAAATTGTTAACATCTACATTTGTCCAATGCCAGGCAATAGTTCACACCCTCTAACCTAGGGCACACCTCTGACCTGAGTAAGAACATGATTGAATGTAATCATTTTATACATCCAAACTGCTCACAGTGAAGAAAAATGGGATACACTGTAATTGTCTAATTTCTAGAAACAGAAAGGCAAATAGTATGTGATATTTTTTATATGGAAACATCTACATTTAAATTTATAAATGAATGTTCATGTACATACACATGTTTATAAATCTATAAAGGGGACCATAAGAAGGGAAGATGTATTACAGTAATAAAGTGAGAATAAATGAGAGGATAACAGAAAAGATTAGCATGAAGGGGTGTGGAGAAAAAAGGAATAACTAAGAGCAAAGAATATTGACAATTTTTATCAAAAAACATCATGATGATTGCATCCCTATGTACACCTTAAATTTTGTTATTTGAAAAGAAAGACAAGAAGAAGGAGTAGGAAAAAAAAGGCTGATGAGTTCACCTAAAAGTGAAGAGCAAATTTTTGATCTTGACAAGGTCATGAGTTCGATTCCCAGCACATGGCCATCTGTAATTCCAGTCTAGAGGGATTTGATACACTTTTGGACTTCCATAAACACCAGACATGCATGTGTTGCATTCAGACAGACAGACAGACAGACAGACAGACAGAAAGACAGACAGAAAGACAGACAGAACACAGACACATAAATACACAAAAATAATACAATAAATAAATATTTAAAAGTGTCTTGGTTTGAATGTCAATGGCCCACATAACTTGTATATTTGCCTGCTTAGTCCCCAATTTGTAAACTGTTTGGAAAAATTAGGAAGTGTAGCCTTGTTAAAGGAGGTGCATTTCTGGGAATGGGTTTTGGGGTTTCAAAGGCCCAAGCCAAGCCCAGTGTTATTCGGCCTGTGAATCAGGATGCAGCCCTAGCTCCTGCTCCAGCTCCATAAGTGCTACCATGTTCTCTGTCATCTCCCCTCAGAAACTGTAAGACTCCAATTAAATGCTTCCTTTTATAAGAGTTGCCCTAGTTGTGGTATTTCTTCAAACACTAAAACATTGACTAAGTCCAAATGATAAAGCAGAAACAAAAATAAAATAAAATAAATACTTACACACAAAGTCAGAGCCATAACATAGAAATTGTGCATTGCTTATCTTTTTTATAAATGGCAAGAAATTTACTTTTCTACCAGGAAACTCATACTATAATTATTAAGTAAAGATATGGTTCATCATTTGGGTTTCTACAACTTAACAACTAACCTTAAAAGTATACCCTGATGAACAATAACTTGTGAACAAACATGATATGAAGAATTATATAAATTCTCCATAGGTATATGAGATCTCCTCCAGAGGAACAATTACTCTGTTACCGTCTTCCAAATTTTAGACATTTTGTTTTTACTTCTCATAACTACTCCACTGTGGGAAAAAAAAATGACTTCCAAAGATTTATATAAAGCACAATAATACTGAGAACATTATCTTCTTTCATTATAGACACAGGTGTGGAAGATTTTGTGAATATGCATAAGCTTCCCAGTGGGATGGTCCACAAGCCTAGAGCTGTGTGGTGAGAAGCAGTTGCCAGTCACAGAAAAAATCATCTTTCTTCGAAGATTTAAGGACAAGTTTAAGATAACAGGTCAGTGAGAAAAAGACATCATTTGGAGATTATAGTGACCTATGAAAATAGTCTACTATTTTGAAGCTTAGAGACAGACTAAGACAAAAGAACTATCTCACTTAGAAAACAGAAGTAATGGCAAAAATTTCCTCCAGCATGCAAGAAGAGCTGCAGTTGGCAAGTGAGTTTCCTGGAGACAACCTACCATTTTGCTCAGCTGTGATGGATGTACTCAGGGAAGGCATGATCCTATGAGCTTCATCCAAGGATGGTTTCTGACTACTGATGTGTCTTCTCCTGTTTGTCATTGCTATACTTCGCACATACCTGACATAGTGTGACTAGGCATGGGAAGACCCTCACTGTCCAAAGCCTCTTGTGATTACTTCCTGGGTGATAGCCCACTCTGTTGGGGGAGTTTGTTGCAGATCAGCATAAATATGAATATTGTTGAGATATCTCTGTTTAGGTGAATCAATGATTTCATAGAATTCCTGATTTGATTTAAGTGGCTTTGGAAAAGTAGTTTGATTTAAATAATTTTGTGAAGGTGGGTAATTGACAGGAAGTTTAAAGTTAGAATCAGAAATAGAATGTGCCCTTCCTCATAGAGTAGCAAGGGCTGCACAGATTAGCAAAGGACTACAGTGAGATTTCATGCACCATAAGCACATAATTGTACTTGGAAGAGAAAATAGGCTTAGAACAAGTTAACAAAGAAAACATTACATTCTATGTTGAAATGGAGTTCCTGGATTTTGTGATCTAGGGTTGTGGCTACACCCACAAGTTTTAGAGTGTACCATTAAACAGCAAGGTTATGAATTAAGAGTAAATAATTATATTATGAGTATGAGAACAGGGAATAGATGATTAGCCAGTTTCACTGAACAGACTTTAAAAATAAGATGTTAGATAGATAATGATATGTTTCTTCAAAAAATTACATTGTCATCAGCTAAGCATAGGGAAACTTTGTTACTATAACTGGCTTGATTAGACATTGTTAGTCAATGACAAAAGAATTATTGCTTTGGGGTCCAATGAGCTTGAGAGAAAGATAGATGGGAAATGATTAATTAGGTATGAGTTTCAAAAGAAAAATACATAATCAATAATCATGTTGTAATTTCCTCTTATGTAATGTTTTTAATCTGCTTTTAAAGAGTTTTTTCATGGTGATTATTTTTAAAAATGGATAAGAGAAAAAAATAAAGTTGTTAAGGTCAATTCATTGGAGTTTGCTCCATCCATCAAGTATGTATTGTATACATTTGTATATAGGTATATATGCAAAATGGTTGGAGCCACTTCATTTGGATTTGCTCCATCTATCAAATGTGTATATGTGTATATATGTATAAGTATACAGTGGTTAGAGTCTGTATACTGTGTTTTTTTTTTTTTTCTTCATCCACCCAATATGTTTGTCTGTCTACCTGTCTGTCTGTCTGTCTGTATGTATGTATGTATGTATGTATGTGAGTATTTTGAAGTTGTTGGAGCTTGTCTTGCTTTATCTGCTTGGACTGAGCACTAGAACCTCAATGGAGGAGTTAGAGGAAGGACTGAAAGAGCTGAAGGGGTTTTGTAACCCCAGAGGAAGAACACCAAGAGATTCCAAGGACTAAACCACCAACCAAAGAGTACACATGGAGGGGCTATGGCTCCATCTACATATGTAGAGAGGATGGCCTTATCTGGCATCAGTGTGAGGGGAGACCCTTAGTCCTGTAAATGCTTGACACCCCCCAGTGTACAGGAATGCTAGAGCACTGAGGCAGAAGTGGATGGGTGGGTAGGAGAGCACTCCGTAGAAGCAGGGGGGAGGGGAATGGGTGGGGGTGGTTAAAGGGAAAGCCAGGAAGGGGAATAACATTTGAAATGTAAATAAATAAAGTAACCAATAAAAATTATATATATATATATATATATATATATATATATATATATATATATATATATA
>NC_034611.1:25238348-25240334 GCF_900095145.1 Mus pahari | reverse complement strand
TGTGTGTGTGTGTGTGTGTGTGTATGTGTGTGTGTATCTGATCAAACCTGATTACCCTTAGCAAAGTCTCCAGCATAATCCATGTGCTAATCAAACATGTACTAATGAGGCAATCATAGCCAGAAGAAGATGAATCCCTGGTCAAATAATTATATCATTAAGACACACAAATTTTATCCTTGCTTATCACACAACATTATTCTGATAGTGTAAAAATTATAAAACATATTACGCAGTGTTCAAAGAACAATGAGAATTTTTCAGAATATGAAGAGCATGTGAAATGAGGCATGTCACATCATGACAGCCTTAGGAACTCCAAGGAGTCTGTATTATGGGTAAGATGCCTGAAGATATTTCAACATGTTACAAAATGTTTGATTCAGCATACTAAAAAGAATAACACAGTAGAATTACCCCGTGGGTTTCACTTCAGAAGCTTGAGAACGTAGATTTTACTTTTCCACCACTTTGTACTTTCCTAGAGCTACTACTGAAAAACAAAGAATCAAACAATAGTTCCAGTAATACAAAGGAGTTTCCTACTTTAGCAAACTACTATATCTGGTTTCTGGAAGCTGGCCTTTAAGTGTGCCCTCCTCCCAGCCTAGAGCAAACTGATTCAGACCTGGTTTGCCACACTTGCTAGCCCACCTCGGATAGAGTCTTCTGACCTAGGTAAAGTCTGTTGTCCTGCCACATATGCTGTTTCCTCCAAGATTCCACTACCTGCTGATAGGCTAAGCCTGTTTTCCTGAAGCAATCCTGACAACGCATTTAGATCCTGGCATGGTGGGAGATGAGCTTTCCCCATTTATAAACTCAGACTCAAAAAGGAAACTTTGGGCCTTGATCAGAGAACTTTGGCTTAGCTTGTTATTTCTCTTGCTGCCTTTCCCATCCAACACCATCTTTCCAGAAACCCAGGAATCCATGGCAGCTGGCAGCTACAGGTGGCACTCAAGGAGTGGCCTGAAAGGACACTGTCTTGGTGGGGCTCCACAGAAAACGGAAGAAGATGTATCCTGCACAGTAAGCAACATGCAGCATTAATGTTAGCGCTTCAAATTTCAACTTTTTGAAGGCTGTTGATTGCAAGGGTACAAAAAGAATTCAGGCTAGACTGAGTCAGCATCAGCCCAAGGCTAATATCAGCTAGGGGTTGACAGAGGAAAAATGGAACTGGAAAATTCTAAACAGGCATTTGTCCACAGTCAAGAACTGCATCAGATGGGAGGAGTAGGGTTTAAAATAAAATTATAAAATAAAATAAAATATGTAAAAAACAAAAAGGGGGGAGATGCTAGATATGCAAATAACATAACGAGAGAGAGAGAGAGAGAGAGAGAGAGAGAGAGAGAGAGAGAGAGAGAGAGAGAAACATCAAAAGAGAAGGAAAATGGATGTGGATGTCAGAGCTCTCACAGGGACAGAGGAAAATCAAGAAACATCCTGCTTTCTCTCTGGGCTCTACAGGAGACATCCTTAGTTCTGGTTACATCAAGTTCTCTACGCTTTCTATATTGTCTGTGTTTGGTGCACCAATCTCTCCACGTGTCAGTTTGTGTCTGTTTTTGTTTCGTTGTCTGAATGACTGTTGTTCTATGTTTCATGTTGAAAAATAAATGGTTAAAACTTTATCTGCTGTCTATCCATCTCTTGATTCAGTCTCAGTTTGCACAGCAGAGGCTCATTTAAGTTATCCTGCACCCTTAACCAGGAGTCAAGCACAGCAGGAGAGGCCCTGCTGAAAAGCTGCTTTTACGAGGGGTCTGCAGCTTCTTAGTTCTAAGGTAAATAAGCTGATAGTTGTTTTTTCCTAGAAAAATCTCTGCAATTATGATTATTGGGTACAGCAAATAAGAAAGTGCTTTTTATCTTGAAATTATAGCTAGAAAAGGTAAAAATTCTTTGATTGGTCTAAATTTATAAGATGCATGTAGCCACTTCATTTGTTTTCTGACTGGTCTTAAAGGTGTAAATATG
>NC_034611.1:25228789-25238337 GCF_900095145.1 Mus pahari | reverse complement strand
AAGGGTTGGCTTCCTCTCTTATACAGAAAATGACGTCACACCAGTGAGGGCGGGAACTGAGCCAAGTGGATTGTGGGATAGAAGGTCATTGTCCTGGCAANGCAGNTCANGGGTCACATGGCTAGGCGGGGCTTGCAGTATCCTGGTGCTAACAATTCTTATCCTAGAAACATATGAGGGATATGATTTAATGAAGCATTAAAAGTTACACTGTGATGCATTCATATATAAGAATTGGCAGCCAAACTTTGTAATGTGAAAGTGATGGTTTTGGTATTGATTTTAAAGAGAATAGAGTGTTAAAAATTGGGTTTTGCTTTCCAAAAGCTATGGATATATTCTAATATTGCAAAAGAAACTTAAAAATTATGTTTAAAATTGCCAGTGTTCCATTGACAGCAGTTTGCAGTTTGATCTCGAGCTTAGGATTTTTAACTCACCCATATATTGTAGTTAGGATAATTACAAGAGTAATCATCTTATGAGAACACTAATGCAGCCCCCTGCAGTCAGTGGGCCACACAAAGCAAAGACAGGTTTATCTGGATATAGTCATTTTTGTACAGAAGTTGGACCCTCATGCAATCAGTTTGGCTATGGTTGCTGCCTTGCAGGGGACTACAATACAAGCAATGCTTTCACAGCACTAAAGTTATAAGGAATATTTTAAGTATAAATCATCTTAGGAAAGACTGTGCAAAAATTACAGGTATAGACAGGCAGTGGAATTGTTCCCCTAGAATCTGTCCTCACTGCAGGAGGGGTAATCTTTGCTCCAGGATGCAGGCTGAGTGCTCAGATTAAGAAATATTTACATTTGAGTCAATGCAAAGCTCAGAGCAGCCTCAGTGAGTCTTGTGTGGTGTTTCTTTGTTTCTTTTGTTTTGCAAACCCTGCCTAGGGAAGTTTTGGGACCTCAGCTCTCCTTGCCTCCAGGGAATTACTTTCAATCCAAAACAACATTATTACAGATCTATCCAGGTGTTGTTCAAAATAAAGTTTAAACTTAAATTTTATGAAAGGTCAATGAGGCTATGGAACTCCGAAAAGCATAACAATCTGGCCTGCCTACTCCATATAGAATTATTATGGATTTAGAAAGTTGTTTTTTCCTTTGCATTCTGAAAATTGTAAAGGGTTTGCTTCTAGTGAGCTTGTAATCATTGGAATGTTTTGCCTCTAGGAATGGCTAATAACCTTACATTATGTAAGAAAAAAAAAATTTTTTGTCTCTGCTTCAATACAAAATATGAGGGCTTTAAATCATTTAGTGTATATTGTTTCTTATATAGAAAGTATTTTATTAGCTAATACCTCTAGAGGGAAATTTACTACAAATCTTTGCACTTACACAGTGAGCTTTAAAATTGTGGGGAGTAGTTGTTGCTCCAGAAAAGATTCAGAGACAATATCAATATTTAGGGTTTCAGTTATATCCTAGAAAAATTGAAAATTTAAGAAAGAAATGATAATTTGTTTACTTCAAGTTGGTTTTTTAAATTTTATTTGTTTATTTATTTGTTTGTTTGTTTTTGGTTTTTCAAGACAGGGTTTCTCTGTATAATCCTGGCTTTCCTGGAACTCACTTTGTAGACCAGGCTGGCCTCGAACTCAGAAATCAGCCTGCCTCTGCCTCCGGAGTGCTGGGATTCAAGGCGTGCACCACCACGCCCAGCCAAATTGTTTTTAAAAGCTTCCAGGAGACTTGAATTGGCTAAGACCCCACCTTAAACTCACCACTGGAGGACTTAAGTCTTTGTTAGATGTTTTCAAGGGAGATGCAAATTAACTGGTGAGAAACAAAAAGCTTTGCAGGAAATAGAGGAAGCTTCTGTCATCAATTGTTATCAGTTGTAATCAATGGTAATCAAATATTAGCTGTGTATTCTAGCTATTGTTACTCAATATGCCCACTGCGATTCTTTGGCATTCATAATTTGGATTTATCTTTCTTCATCTCCAAGTAAAGTTTTAACATCTTATTATGAAGCTGTTGTGGTGTTAATAAAGAAGTGTAAGATAAAAATCATGAAGGTATTTTAGAAAAAATGTCTTAAAAACCTGAGGAGACATCTGTTTCTTGTTTTGAACAGCAATTAAATTGGTTATGGCAGAATACTGAAATTTGGCCTATTTCATAGTAAACTTTTCAGGTAAAATTGATAATATCGAAAAGATGAGTTATTAAAAATTGCTTCTATGCATGCTTTTGTAATTTCTTTAAATTTATGCATGCATACATCCCATAAAGAATACATCTACTGTATTTAAAAACAGCCCTTCTATGGGAGAGAATTATGTGATTGGATCACATGTTTACCTTATTCTTTTGAGTTTCCTCCTGTTTCAGTGCAGATAATTGAATTGTGTGCCCTAGCCAGTGTTTTGAAATGTTGAAAAATCAAGCCTTAATGTGTATACTGATTTTATATATATATATAACTAAAATTGCTTGAAATTATTCCCTTTTTAGATACTGCTAATTCTCAAATTTGCAATTGTTTATGCATATACAACTCTAGTTAAGAGAAAATATTGTTCCTTTAAAGAACTGTCTTTAGACATTTAAGAACTCATCCTAGATTGCCTGGACAAAACCCCTTAAGGCAAAGCCGCCCCAGATTTATATCCCAGGCTGATTATAGGCCTTACACAAGAACAATTGGCCATAAAAATCTTATTCTTTACACCATCAAAATAGTAATAGCTTGAGATAATAATTTGGTATCTTTAGAGACTGTGTATGTCAAATTGTAAAGACTTGTTCTCAATGTCCTCAGTTTCTACCTGTTCCGCATAATGGTGTTAATTCTCGAGTACTTATACTTAGTCAATTATTGCAAATGGATACTCATATTTCTGATTTTAGAAAAATAAAATATGCACATGTGACTATTGACACCTTTTCAGGCTTTCTAATTGTCTTCTATATGCGACAAGGAACTTGTATCCAAGTTCTGAAGTATATGGCTGTCAAAACAAATCATAAAAATGACAACAACAACAACAATTGATATGCCAAAATGGACAGGCGAAATATCAGGGCTCTCCCTAAGATGAAAAGCTACAGGTATTTAACGAGTAATTAACAGGGAGAATCATACATCTCCAGGAACAAGTCTCATGGTAGGCTCTCTCAAAAAGTCAATCTTAAACACATATACGCAAAATGAACTCATCAGGTGATAGATAGATAGATAGATAGACAGACAGACAGACAGACAGACAGACAGACAGACAGATAGATAGATAGATAGATAGATATGAATGTGTATATGTATACACACATACCCACACATGTGTATGTGTGTGACAATAATAATAAAAAATAAGGTGCCATGAATTTGAGAAAGGGGAATAAAAAGAACTGCAATGAGCAGAAGAATAAAGGATAATATAAATCTAGTACTTATATATTAAATTCTCAAAAACAACAAGTAAAGAATAATTTTTAAGGACATTGACAAAAAATTAGTACAAAGAAGCATAGTTTTGTATAAAATTTTGTAGACATTCTTATTGTTATTTTACCTTCTCCATCTTTCTTCTATATTTATCTTCCTCTTAATCAGTGCCTTTCCCTGCCTTTTTTCCACTTCCCCATCAGATCACCTTTATCTTGCTTTTTCTATCTCTATTGCTCATTCCCACACCCTGCTCTAACAGTGGTCCCCTTCCCCACCCCACTGGTTTCTGTAATGGTATAAGGATATTGCAGGGATGATTTGAAGCTAGGACCCTCAGATGAGAAAGGATATGACATTTGTCTTTCTGAGTCTGCATTACCTTATCCAATATGATGTTTCTACTGCTAAGCTCATTACTTCATTTTTCTTTATAGCTAAATAGTATTCTATAATGTATAGATACTGTAATTTCATTATCCATTCATTAGTTGAATGATACTTGTTGTTTCAACTTCCTAGCTGCTATGACTAGAGCATCAATGAACATGAAAGAGTATCTATAAAGTAGCATGTTCAGTCCTATGGGCATATGCCAAAGAGTAATATTGATAATATGGAGAAAAAATTATAATACAGGTTAGTAAGCATATAATATACATTTATAGTTTAAATGAAATTTTCTCATCTAGGCTGACAAGAGCTAAAGAATTCATAACAAAAACCACAACACTAGGCAAGAGTTTTTGGACTGGGTTGTCCAAGAGAATTCCCACTTGATTGCACACGCATACACACATATACAAACACACACACAAACACACACAAACACACACCAGAGGTATCAGGTTACGAAATCATGAACTTCAGACACATGACAAAAGACCAGTGAGCTAAAACTGGCCCGAATGCCCCCTCACTAAAGACTAGCTTTTTTCATACCACAGGATGACATGCAAGGTTTCAGAGGAGAGAAACAATCTACAGACCATAACAGCTTGCTAGCTATTTTGGCTCTGAACAAACAGCAATGATGAACATGGTACAATAGCCCTTAGGGTATAGTAGTGGTATACATGCCTTGGCAATAACCAACAGTTCTCTAATTGAACTTAAGACATTCTCAACACAAGTAGAATAGTGATTGGAACTGGAAACCCACCAAGGGTAGTGAAGTCATAGATCATAAAGGAGAACCTACAAACTACTACTTTACTAAGCCAGCATAATCCCTAAATATACTCTAAATAATTGTCCGTATACCTATAGATAAGTGTAGTCCTCCTCCCTCTTCAAAAGAACTTCTTATCCTTGTAGTAGATGGAGATCATTGCAGAAAATCACAACCAGCCAAATCTCAGAAATGAGGAGCCCAGTCCCAATGGATTCATGCACAAAGCACTCTCACAATTATGGCTCAAAGAACACCGCAAAAGAAGGATGGAAAGACTGTATGAACCATACGATCAGGAAGTTTTCTAAGACTGTGTCCTCTAGCAATATAAAATGCTGTACCCTTAAAGTCTCACCAACATGACTACCAAAATATGTGCTGACTAGGAACCATACCAATAGACATGCCAAAGTAACCATGGCAAAACTCAGGAAACCAGAACCCTACACAAAGAATGACTAGGAACTAAGGAATGCTGAAAGTAAAAAAATAATCTCCCACAGAAAGGTTCTCCAATATCAAATGGTCAGCCTTGGAAATATACATACATGTAACAAAGTAACATTAAACAGATTGATCAGGTTATGTTTAGGAACACACATACATACACTATATATTTATTCATTTATCACATATATACATAAATTATATATATATTCATACATACATTATATATACATTCATACATACATTATATATTCATGCATATATATGCATATTCATGAATATATATTCCAGTCAGTTTGACTAGATTATTTGGATAGCTTGTGAGAAAAAATAGGGGTCTTTATATCATTACATTATGAAAAATAATATTATTGAGCTGAGATTTGAGAAAACATATTTGGAACTTAAAATCCATTTTTCTATTTACTGTATTCATTTATTTGTGTTCACAATTTCTCAGCTATCATGTAGGCTTAACAAAGTAGGCTAGTAGAATTTGTGCTTTGTAATGAGCTCAAAAGATATGTTAAATAACTTCTTTCTCTTCCTTTCAGTTAATTTTTTTCAAAAAGAAAACCATAAAGATCATGCTGTCACAGAAATAGAGTTTTAAACTGAATTATGATGAAAGTGATTCAATCCATTTTATTTATAATCTTCCATGAGGTCTTTTATTGCTGCCTATATTCCAAATATATAGTCTTTCAATTCTCCCCCTTTCTAGAAAAATAAACATACACAGACAATGCAAAGTTCACAATCTTGCTAATGATCAGGCACTTGTAGTTACTTGAATACAAAATTCTTGAATTCTTTGACATAAAATTGCACATAAGAATCTAATAGCTTCCACATCAACACATTGTATAAGATTGATGTTTACTGCCACACATTCTTTTGACAAGCACCAACATCGAGTGCTTCAAAGACACTTCCTAATGTGCCCCATAATGTGAAAGCTTCCCAGTATTATGATAATATTAAAATGTAGAGGATTGGAGGACATAAACTTGAGCATTTCTCCAAACTCCATTTTCATTAGACAGCTATTCCAGTAACACATTACACGGTATCAGTCAGAGCTCTGTTCTAGGAGAAAGTACAGATGAACAACACAAATCGATTTGTAAAGACTGCAAACCTCAACAGTCACTTTGAGTTTTTGCCAGGTGAAGTGGATGAATTGAATACAAAAGATTTTTCACTAGTAAATAATGTTTTAAGTATCCAAAACCATAGGGGGGTCTAGAAGACATTTCCTTTCCTTTAAAATTAGCTTACTGTTGCTCATGCTGTCTAAATAAACAACAAATTATTACAGAGTTGTAAATGAAAAGTTCTTTATGTACCAGGTGATCTGATAATTCATCAGATAATAGAAAACAATAAAAATGAACAGCAAATATAGTGGTTTGTGGGTCGACCCAGGTCATAGACTGCTTACTGCTAAAACTTTCCTGAATCATACAAAAGGATGCTGAGTGTGCTAATTCCCGGATGGTATATGGGACTTCTGAGAGGAAACTAGGAAAGGGGATTGCATTTGAAATGTGAATTAAGAAAATATCTAATAAATAAAAAAAGAAAAAGAAAGAAAGATCATCAGGTTTTACCACACATTTATCCACTGAGCCATCTTCTCAGTCCTATAGCAACATTATAAATAAGAAAAGTCTGGGTATGTAGAATTTATTTACTCAAGTACTCACCCAAGTATCCACTCAAGGATTATTGAAGATGTGCTGAGGCTTTCCTAGTAATAAGGTAGATAGTGATGAAAAGGGTACACAAAATGAGTCTCACGCAGTCTGAATCTAATATAAAAGATGAAAAATAAACTCAGGACAACAACAAAACAAATGCATGTGCACCGTGATTATGGAGGAGATCAAGGAATGGTCTATTACAGAAGGCAAAATATGAGTGGACGCCAAACCAGTGAAGAAAGAGCATTTCAGTTCAAAGACAAGGAAGATGAAAAAGGGTCTGATGGGGTAGAAGTTGCAGCATGGAGCTGAAAGGGAATCAAGAAGTATGTGGGACTGAAAACATGACAGCCTCCCAGAACCACAGCAAGTAAGGGTTAACCATTTACAATGATTGAAGGGAGAACTTTCTGAAAAGCTTTGAGCTACACTATATATGACTCATGTTCACTTGACATAATTCCAGTAGTTTCATGAAGGATAGCTTTGGAAGATTCCTGGAAACCAAGTGAAGAGATAATTTTTTAAAATAAAGGAGTGACTATCAATCATTAGTCAATCTTGCTGAGAGCTGGTGGTCATAGAAGTCTTACTGAACTGAATACAAGAAAGAGGATAAATATGAAACTTTTAAACAGTGAACATTTTATGAAGTATATAAAAAAATAAATGACAGAGCTAGAATTATTGGCATATATTGGAATAGTTTGACAAAATATTAGCATGTTTCAAACTATAAAAATTATTTAAACGTTTTCATAAGCAAATGCTATTCACACAGCAAAAATAAAATATAAGTTGCCAAAAACTAGAGTGACAGCTCAGAGGCCAGGAATACTGGCCACCCTTCCAAAGGGCCAAAGTAAAGTTCCCAGTACTTAAATTGGGCAACTCATTTCTGCCTGTAACTCCAGCTTCAGGGGTCTGATGTACTCCTCTTGCTGTCTGTAGTCAACTGCAGTCACATGAACATTACGCCACATACATACCACACACCACACCACACCACACACACACACACACACACACACACACACACGTAATTAAAAAATAAATAGTTTTAATAAATCTACAGCAAATATTAATACATATAAGATGGAAAGAGCTTTTAAATTTGACAAAAGATAACACGTAGTAAAGGCATAAGGATCTAATATCAATAGGAAATTACAGTGATTTAATATCAACTGAGTAAGAAAGAACTGAATAACCTAGTTATATACATACTGAATGTCTACAGTTTTTCACATTTATAAAATCTATAATGAGTACTTGGAGTATTGTATGATGTATTGAGCAAGAAAATTAAAATCCCCAAAGGTGTACATAATCAAATTCATTTATAATAGATAAAAAGGGCTCTCTACAAGGAATTGATCCTTAGCTCTCTATGACAGGATTTCAATGACTTTTGATCATTTTTATATTTAAGAGTAAAGGTATTGAAAGATATTTCAAGCATAGTTTAATACAAACATTATAGACACTATTAATAATAAACCTTAATTTATCCAGTCTTACATATTTAGGTCAAACAAGCATTGTAAAATACTCACATCTGTTTGTATAGTTTATATTGAATCTCTTCTTCTATCACTGATTAAGAAAATGTTCTATATAGCCTGGTTTATGGAGGCATTTTCTCAACTGAGGCTCATTCTTCTCTGATGATTTTAGCGTGTGTCAGGTTGACATACAACTAGCCAACACAAAGAAGGTAACTAATTTATCTTCTTGGGTTTTTCAACAAATTTGATCTCATGATGTCTCTCAACCTATAGGGAAGTACTTATAAACTCAAAGAATAAATCAGGCAATCTAGCCTCGTTTTCTTTTTAAACAGCAAAGTCAATGTGTTCATGTCTTCATGTTTTTAAAGATTTATTAGTTTTTTGAATAGCTAATACAATGCATGATAATCATATTCATTCATTCCCCTAACATGCCCACATCCACCCCACTTGTCTACTCATCCAACTATGTGTCCTCATTTTAAAGAAATATTTATACACTTTTTAATGTGATAAAAGATACACTAAAGAAACATAGAATGTGATACTTTTATTATTTTAAATACATAATTCACTCACATTAATTTTGCTCATACTATTACAAACTCAATGTATTTCTAGAAATCTTTAATCTTCCAAATCAAATATTTTTGTTCATGAGTCCCACCGGGTATGGTGGTGCACACCTTTAATCTCAGCACTTGGGAGACACTATTGCTGATGCCAAGTGCTTGCTGACAGGACCCTGATATAGCAGTGCCCTGAGTGGCTCTTCCAGAGCCTGACCAATACAGATGCAGATGCTCACAGCCAACCATAGGCCTGAGCACTGGGACTCCAATGGAGAAGTTAGGGGAAGAACTGAAGGAGCTGAAGGGGTTTGCAACCCCATAAGAAGAACAACAATATCAACCAACCACCCCCACCTCCCCGCCCCAGAGCTCAAAGGTACTAAACCATCAAACAAAGAGTATACATGGAGGGACTCATGGCTCCAGCTGCATATGTAGAAGAGGATGGCATCAAAGGAGGAGAAGCCCTTGGTTCTGTGGAGGTTTGATGCCCCAGCATAAGAGAATGCTAGGGCACTGAAGCAAAAGTAGGTGTGTGGGGGAATACCCTCATAGAAAAAGGAGAAGGAGGATGGGATAGGGGGTTTTCAGAGGGGAAACCAGGAAAGGGGATAACATTTGAAATGAAAATAAAATAACGAGAGAGAGAGAGAGAGAGAGAGAGAGAGAGAGAGAGAGAGAGAGAGAGAGTATGGCCTCAATATCCCTTAGATGATCAATCCAAATATGGCCAA
>NC_034611.1:25133190-25228669 GCF_900095145.1 Mus pahari | reverse complement strand
CACACACACACACACACACACACACACACACACACACACAGTGTAATAGTCCAGTCTTCAAGTTACAGTTGCTTGCTGCGAAGTGGGAGCTGGAAATAGATCTGGGTGTATGGGGAACAAAGGAGCAGAGTAACTGCAGCACACACTCAGCACAAACCTGTTCTTCCCTGAAGCACATGCTCCGAACCGAGCTACTGATCTAATCCTTCTAAGGTACTATTTACTTGTGAAGTTGATGCCAAATTCTAGAGTCTCCTTCTTCAGCTGCTGCTTTCCTCTGGCCTGCTCTACCCTCCGCATGTATTTCTCTGGCTCCTGCAGCCTGCTCTGCCTCTGGTCTGCTAGACCTGTTGAAACATCTCTCCTGTCTCCTGCTCTTTCCTAGTTTTCTCTCACCTTCCCCCTAGGAGCTGCAGCTCTGGCCGGCAACATCCAGAGGCATTTTTCTCATTTCCTCCCATTCAGAGCTACCTGTTTCCTCTCTTGCTTTCTCTCTCTTCTCCCCCTCACCTTCCCCTCTTCCTCTCTCTCTTCATTCCACCCTCCCCTCACTGGGCTTATACTTTGTGGATTTCCTTTCCTCCCCCTAGGAGCTGCTCACCAAAATTTTCAGTTCCTGGCTGTTTCTCCTTGTTCCTTTACACTTTCACTCCTTGTTCTAAGCCTTCATTGTTTCTCTGGCTACTGGAGCCAGACTCTACTCCCCTGGGATTCCCACCATGAACAACTTTCTCTCTTAGCTTTGGCCTCTGTACCCCTATTGGTCTATCTACCAAAGACACTCACCAGCTCTCTTTTCCCCTGAAGTCTCCTGGATATCTCTGTCTCCAGCCTGCACTCCTGCCTCTTCAGCTCTCACCTTCCTCGTGGGGTTTATAGAAATAAACCCACACAGTGTGGTGCACTGCATTCTTCTATTGTTCTTCAATGCCTAAAATTCTTTCTTCCATCTCTTATGTTCTGTTGGTGAGCTTTGTTTTTGAAGTTCTTATTTAAGTTCCTAAATTTTTCATTTCCAGATTCGCCTTAGTTTTGGTTTTCTTTATTGATTCTATTTCCATGTTTATGGCTTGAACTGTTTCAATAATTTTCTTCCACTATTTACCTGTGTTTTCATAGAACTCATTAAGGGATCTACGTGCTCCCTCTTTAGGAAACCCTATCATATTCATGTGGGGCAATGGGCTACACACAGGCAGCCAAGTCTCCAGTCCAGTTTAGGTCTTGAACCCTGGTGGGACTCGGGTGGTGGTCATTTCCACCTACATGGGTCAGAAGGTATTCGATCATGTTTCCTGGACCCCTGGCTCCTGTCAAAGTTACCACCCCAACAGTCCCCGAAGGAGAGGAGCGTGGCTATCAGCCATGTAGGAACAGCACCAAGCCTTTCCACATGCAAATAAGGTTTCCCTGAAACTCTCAGTCCAAGCCAATGAGAGGTACCTGCTGTCAAACCCTGAATCACCCCCAGAACTGTATATAAATCCATCAAGGCAATTAAAGGTACCGGAGAACTATTCCTTTGTCTGAGCCTTTTGTTCCAAGAGCTGTATGTAACACTTGGGAAGAGAGCTTCTCTCCCGAAGAGCCACCTAAGTTCCCACCACACTTCTCACTAGATAGTTGCTTTCCTCAGTCCAGCCCCATCCAACTCAGTTCAGAGTGGGTCGGAGTTACCAAGCGACCTAGAAGGCACAGCAGGGACTTCATCTTCCTGCCTGCACTTGCTTCCTTTCACTGGAACCCTTGCACTCAGCCTGGAGAGAGATCTCTGTGGAAAACCTCCAGTACCCAGGCCCACATATTCATAAAGACCTTTTAAGGTCTTTGTCTTGTTGCCATTTTATGTTGCCATTCTATTTTGATAGGACTTCTGCGGTCATGTGTAGACATAGTGTCTTGCCTGTTATAAATTATATTTTTATGGTGGTATTTAAGCATCTGGGTTTGGGAAGACTGTAATTGATATCTAGTCTGGTCTTGGTTTTTTTTTTTGTCTTCTCTCTTTGTTTAGAGGGTAGAGTGGCGATGAATTGCCTGGTAGAGAATTTTTCTGAGATCCTGATATGTGAGGCAACTGTGAGCGGCTGGGTAAATAGTGTTTCTAGGTATTGAAAACTGATGCTTAAGAATAGGTATTGACTGAGGAAGGAGAAAAGCAGGGTGTCCCACCAGGCTCTTCTTAGTTCCAAAGAAATAGGTGCAAAAGTAAGCAAATATCACAACAGGGAGCCTGCTACAAATCTGGGAGTAAGACTGGAATATTGAATTTGGAAGAAAGGAAGAAATGTCAAGATCTGAAGTTGACCTACATTTATCTCTTGCTTACTTGCTTCTCTGGCAGGCTTTGCCAGAATATTCATGAGGATGCTTACTGTACAACAAGGTGACTCAGAAAAGGTTGGAGAAGAAGACCTGTGTGATTTCTTAGAGATGGAGGGTAGGCCAGAACAGGTGGTCTGCTACTGAGTCAGGGGAGAGGAGAGAGATTCATGTCCATATCATTCCACGCAGAAAAGGCCTTTGACAAAACTCTAACATCACTTTATGATAATTCCTTAAAAGATTAGGAATACAATGGACGTATCTCAACAAAATAAAGGCATTTCTTCACAGTCAGCTATTGGATGGAACACAGGGCCCTCAGTGGAGGAGTTAGAGAAAGTACCCAAGGAGCTAAACGAGGCTGCAACCCTATACGTGGAACAACAATATGAACTAACCAGTACCCCCAGAGCTCATGTCTCTAGCTGCATATGTAGCAGAAGATGGCCTATTCGGCCATCATTGGGAAGAGAGGCCGCTTGGTCTTGCAAACTTTATATGACCCAGCATAGGGGAAGGCCAGGGCCAAGAAGTGGGAGTGGGTGGGTAGGGGAGCAGGGGCTGGGGGAGGGTATAGGGGACTTTCGGAATAGCATTTGAAATGTAAATAAAGAAAATATCTAATAAAAAAATAAAGGCATTTCTCAACAAGTCCGTAGCTGACATGGAAATTCTAAGCAATTTCACTAAAATCACAAACAAGAAATGTTAGTTTACTCGCTCCATAGTACTTGAGGTC
The DNA here is from genome assembly GCF_900095145.1 of Mus pahari. Taxonomy (NCBI): domain Eukaryota; kingdom Metazoa; phylum Chordata; class Mammalia; order Rodentia; family Muridae; genus Mus; species Mus pahari. The sequence continues at coordinate 25,225,605 of NC_034611.1, read as the reverse complement.
TTGACTACAGCAATGAAACAATTGAAGGGGACCAAGGAGATAGGAAAGAAAGAAGTAAAAGTTTCTTTATTTTTAGATGGCATGATGCTATAAGTAAGTGACTCTACAAGTTCCATCTGGAAAGTTCTACAACTGATAAACACGTTTAAGCAAAACAATAGCACATAAAATTAACTCACAAAAGTCAGTAACCTTCCTATACACCGATGAAAAATGAACAGAGAAAGCAATCGGGGAGATAACACATTTAACAATAGCCTCACATATCTTCGGATAACTATAACCAAGTAAGTGAAAAACTTATATAATAAAACTTTTTAAAGACATTGATGGAAGAAATTGAAGCTATTAGAAGATGGAAAGACCTCACTGCTTGTGGATTAGTAGGATTAATATAGTAAAATTCAATTCCATCCCTATCAAAAATGCAACACAATTATTCACAGATTCTGAAAGATCAATTTTCAGCTCAATATGGAAACGCAAAAGAGCCAGGATAATTAAAACAATTCTGAATGGTAAAAGAATTTATAGAGGTTTTGCCCTCCTTGACCTCGGATTGTACTCCAGATCTATAGTAACAAAATAAAGCATCCATGGTATTGTCACAAGACAGAAATATTGACCAATGGAATCAAATTGAAAGCCTAGGCATAAATCTACACATTTATTGGTACCTGATCGTTTATCAAGAAGACAGAAATACATATTGGGAAAAAAGACAGCACCTTCAGCAAATGGCTCTTCTCAAACTGGATGACTTCTTGTACAAGAATTCAAACACATCCATATTTGTCACCTGGCACAAAACCCAACTCCAACTGGATCAAAGACCTCAACCTAAAAACCGCATGCAATGAACCTGATAGAAGAGAATGGGGTCAGAGTCTTGAACCCATTTTCACAGGAAAAGTGCCAATACCAACACCATTAGTACAGACACTGAGATCAAAAAATTAATTAATGGGATCTTATGAAAGTGACAAGCTTCTATAAGGCAAAGATACTGTAATTTGGACAAACAGGCAGCCTGAAGAATGGGAACAGGTTTTTGCCAACTATGTATCTGATAAATAGTTAATACATGAAATATACAAAGAATATTGTTAGTGATCAAGAAAGGAAATAACTCAATTTTTAAAGGGTACAAATCAAAACATAGAATTTTCAAAAGAGGAAACAGAAATGGATGAAAAGTTCTTAAATGTGCAGCATCATTTGTCATTAGGGAAAAGCAAATCAAACTACTTTGCAATTTCATCTTCTACCTGCTCAAATAGTTAAGTTCAATAACACCAGTGACAATTTTAGTTGGTGAGAATGTACAGTAAAAGGAACACTCATCCATTGCTGGTGGGAGTACAAATTCATACAGCCACTGCAAAAATTAGTTTTCTGGTTCCACTAGAAGATAAGAATAGATTTACATCAAATCCAGTTATACCACTACTGGGCACATACATAAAGAACAATTATTTGAATTACAGACCTGCTCAGTCACATTCATTGCTGCTCTATTTATAGTAGCCAGAAATTGGAAACAACCTACATGTCCCTCAACAGAGAATGTATTTAAAATTTAATACATTCCTACGATGGATTATTATTCAGCCATTAAAAAAATAAATTCTGCAGATAAATGGATGGAACTAGGAAAAGTCATTCTAGTGATATAACCCAGACCCCCCCCCAAAAAAAACCCAAATATGGTATATTTCCATTGTATATGCAAACTGTCTAAGGCAATGATAAGCAAGCTACAGTATATAGAATCATAGAGGGTAGGTATAAAATATGGAACTATGGGAGAAAGTTTGATTTCCCTAGGAAAGGGAAATAGAATAATTAGTTGTAGATAAATGAGGGATTAGATGGGAATTAAGGATCAAGTGGGGAGGAGAAGGTAAGAAAGAGCAGAGGGATACAATATAGGAAAAACAACTAAATTAAGAGCCCCTTGAAAAACATAATACAGAAGCTTCCTAACATATATAGTTATATAGGTTATCTAAATGAAATTGCCAAAAGGAAGTGGGGTCAGATCGCCAATTGCCTTTCTCTTGTCACGAATGAAACTTCTAATATTGAAATTATATTACATCTTATTGAGTTGTTGTTCAACGGGGTCCGATGGAAATCCCCCCAAAACCCAAACTGTCACCAAGACTTTAGTCTGCTCTTCACAAATTGACAGCAAGACCCCAGAGTGAAGACAACACCTTCATAACTCACTGAACCACAGTAGTTAAGCTGGACCTTACATAGAGTCTTTTCACTTATGTTCTGGTGTCTTTGGTACAGGAAAGCATGCTATAGACTACCAAAGGAAAAATATAAACATCAAGATAGCCATAAAATCATTTTTATAAGGGTGTCCTACCTGAAACATATATAACAATAGCACGAAGGTTGCATGAGTAACCAACTAATATCTTTTGTGATATTATCTTAAAGCCTAATCCATGAGGTGGAACCAATACTTGACACTGCTTGGATGAGCAAGAACCAGAGACTGGATAGCCCAGGGACTGAGGGTAAAGTCAGATATGTAATAAATAAATTAGAAAAATTATTGAAAACAAAGCAATAAAATGACTCTTGATGACATCGTGTTATATTCACAGATTAGTGCCTTGCTCAGCCACCATTAAAGAAATTTCCTCCTGAAGCAAATAGAAGCAAATACAGACAAAAAAACTAGACATTATGCAGAAGATGAAAAAACCTCGGAATGTTCATCTCTAAACACAAAGACTCCATCAAACCTCTTTCTGCTTGGGGAAACCTGTAAAAGAGGAGGGGGATGTATAAGACCAGAGGGGATGGAAGACACCAAGACAACAAGGCCTTCTCAGTTAACAGAATCAGCGACATGTGAGCTCACAGAGACTGGGGCAGAAAGCAGTGGACCTCACAGGTCTGAAGTAGATGGGACTATAAAGATGAAAGTATACACATGCACACAACCCTAAACTATTAGCAATCTCTAGTTGATAACTTCTTTAAAATGTAAGTTTAGTTTTCTCCAAGAATGTCTCACTGTAGAAACAAACTACTCTTAAGAGTAGGCTGCATATCCAAGAATAAATGGCCAACAAAATACGGATTCAATGGAATCATTATAGGGTCCCTAGTTCATAAAGTCATGCTTTTATTATTTTCTTTTAGCTTTATCTTATTTTTACTTTTTATTTTATCTCTATATTTTCTTATCTCTTCTTATCATGACTGTCTGTAACATTCATGCTTTTATGGGATTGCTGAGTATGCAAATGAGTGGGTCTCTCTCTCTCTGTACCTATTTGTTGTGCCTTTTCTTTGGCTCTTTTCCTTTGGGATATTTGTTTTGTTCTTTTCTGATGTGTTAGTTTTGTTTAAAAACATGAACAGCCAAAATAATATGATTCCTCCAAAATTTATTAGTCCCACATTAACAGCTTCCATTGAAACTGTATTAGACAAATTCCAAGGAGAATAAAAGAAAGATTGTAACTATGAACTGTGTTCAAAGAAAGAAAAGAAGACAAAAGTAAAACTTGAATGGATTCTGAGAGAACATAAACACCTAACTATAATCAGGAAGTCAATACAGGATATGGAGGCAAAATTCAATAAAGGGTATAAATAAAAAATAAAATGTTCCAAATGAAAATTCAATAATTTAAAAAAAAGATTAATAGACAGTCTTGCTAATAAAAATGATCAAGGTTAAGATAGACTATTTGGTCTCATAGATGAAGTAGAAAAATTGAAACATTTACACGTTATCAGCATCCTAATATTTTAGAGGTATAAACTGATCAAACAATGTCAATAAAACACCATAAAAAGATTCATGAATTATAATCATAGACTTTTATACAAAATTACTTTTATAGAAGATATTTTCAATAAAGTCTTGGTTAAAAAAACGTTTTCAAATCTAGGGAAAATGGTATCCCTTCAGGTATAGGAGGCATTACAACCCTAAATGGACAAGACTAGAGAAACACATGCCATTGTCCAATTAAAACACTAAATATTCATAATGATGAATATTGTTTTTCAATATTGAAAGCTACAAGAGAGATACACTGAATAACATATCAAGGTTCATCAGAATAATGGATTTCTTAAAAGACACTGAAGTATTCAGGAGAGCTTAGAATGATGTGTTTAACCGTTTACAGACAACTGCAAAACTAAACTATCACACTCACAAAAATATCACCCATAATTGAAGGAAAGAGGGAACTTCCAAAGATATTAACAAGCTAAAGAGACCCATTAAAACCAATTAAATGCTGAAAGATACTTGAAGGAATCCTTTGGACTGAATAAGAAGATGAACATATCCATGAAAGTACAGGAAAATTTAAAAATTCTAGAAAAGTATATAAGCATATGAGAAGGAGGAAACACCAGCATTACCAAATCATCAAAATGATAAGAATTAATATACATCGTTCAGAAGCATATCTTGATTTTAATGTGTTAATGTCCTCCAATTGAAAAAAAATGTCAGCTAAGAAAGTAGCAAGATGGTTCAGAGAGTGAAGGTTTTGCCATCCTCATTTCAATCCCAGGAAAGCACATGTTAGAAGAGAAAGAACTCCCAAGAATTGTTCTCTGACACCCACATTTGTGCTGTAGCATTCACATACCAACACCCCCCACCCCTCCCACATACACACGTAAAATTTGCCAGCATATTGGATTAAAAATAGGATCTATTTGATGATTCCAAGACATGCAACTCACTTTCAAGTACAGAAGAATACTTAAGGTGAAAAGAAGGAAAAATGATTTCCAAGTAAATGGAACTAGAGAACAAGTAAGTTTTTGGTGTTCTACTAGCTAACACATTTCACACTGTAAAACAAACTTAGTGAGAAAAATGTGTAGAATACTTTATGCTGAACAAGGAACCAGCCTATGAAAAAGACTTTATAATTTATAAAGTATGCAAACTAAAAACAGTGCAACCAATTTCACAACAAATTGTACTAGTATGAAGACACAGACACTAACACTAACACAATACTAGTGTGTTACCTTAATTCCCCAATTTTAACACTCAGGCAAAATAAATGTCTAAGCTAAGTGGAATCACAAATAAAATTAACCTTATTAACATCTACTAAACATTTTGTACTAAGAATGCAGAATATATATTTTGTTATATAGCTCATAGAAGTTTAAATTTAAGTTTGTTTAAATTGGTCACAGAAAATAAAGCAAACTTTCATTAAAAATTTGAAACAATTGTTTGTGTTCTCTGTGATGAAATAGAATAAAACTAGAAATTAACAGCAAGAGAAAGTATAGAAGATACACAAACTCTGGACATTGACTGGCAGTGTATTGAATGATAACTTGGTTATCAAAGAATAAAAAATGGAGAAAGTAAAAATAGTATATAATCAAAAATTATAAAAACACATCCTACCCAAATATCTAGATATATTTAAAGTGTTCCAAATGGAAAAGTTTATATATACAAAAGCCTATATGGAAATATCAGACAGATTTCAAACAAAAACATTAATAATGTACCTTAGAATCCTATAAAACAAAGTCAAATAAAACCCCAAATAAGAAGGCAGGAAGTAATGGATATCTTCAGAACAGAAATTAATGAAATAGAAATTAAAATGTACAATTAATGAAATTAGTTGTTTTTTAAAAAAGGTAATGCTGAAAAACCAGCCAAAAGAAAGTAAAATGACTGAAATTAATAAAATTAGTGATGAAAGGAAGAGATAGCAATGACAATAGAAAATAATTAGAATGGAACTTCAGAGCCCACATTCTACTAAATTGAAAAAAATATAAAAATAATATATTATACATAATACTTATTAAAATAAAGCCATGATAAATGAAATAATTTAAACAGATATATAAAATTCAAAAAATTATAGCAATATATTTTAATCTTCAAACTAGAAAACATTTAAGCTCAGATCAATTCATTGCTGAATTATATCCAACTTTTGAAGAACATCAGTGTTTCTTAAGGGAAAAAAGACCACCAAATTCCTCTTGTAAAATTAATATTACCCTGATACCAAAATCATATAAAGAAAGAATATAAGATAGGGCCACTACACTATACCCTGGCAGGTTCCCGCTGGCTCTGTTCCACATTCCAATAACCAAAGTGAAATGCCAACCTCATTTATCTGGTAGAATCAAAACTCTTAAAGCTGATAATTAACCAATCAGATTAATTAACCAATCAGATTTGTGTATCAATAAAATTACAATTTATAAGATGCCAATAAAATAATTTCAGAGCTAAATGACAATGACAAAAGCTTTATCCCAATTATTCTAACCTTATGATATCATAACTATGGCTGGTTAAGGCCACCGTGGTTCACATCCACTGCCATCTTCCTTCTCTCTCCTATGCTCTCGTCTCCACAACTCTTAGCTCAGCCTCCCATTTCCCTGTCCAATCACTGGCCTCCTGCTGCCCTAATGTGATTGGACAGGGAAAATCCTGCAGCAATTATATGTGAATCTCTCTGATGAATTTAGACCCAGAATTTCTAAAACAAACAAAACAAGATAAAAGAAAAAAAAAATCTGTTACAGACTACTTGGTTGCCTATCAGAACCTTGATTATGAAATTCTGTTGTTGAATACATTGCAGAACATAGAGAAATCAAGCTGGAACAAAGCTGAAATTTTTCTCCCTGATGGCTAGCTTTCATAGTGCCAGAAGGTGCTACTCAATCTGCTTGCTAAGTCATCAAAATTGTATTTCTAGACACAAATTACAATAATGATATGCTTAGAAAGATCTTTTCACTGTTACCAGTAGTAGCATGACTATTATGGAGGTAACCAATGGCTTCTTGGTTAGATTTGTGGTCAGTATCATATAAAGGGATTCATAATAGTACCATAAAGCTGATCAAGAGCTTGTGGAAGATCATAGGTATAAGAGACATGATTTACTAACTGCCTTCATTATTATTATTACTATTAATTTACATTTCAAATAATATCCTCCTTCACAGTTACCCTTCCACACACCACCTGACCTATCCGCCCTCTCCCCTCCCCTTTGGCACTATGAGAGTACTCCCCCACCTACTCCCCCTCTCCCACCTCCCTGCTCTAGCATTCCTCTACTCTGGAGCATCAAATTTTCACAGGACCAACGGCTTCCCTTTCCCATTGATGTTAGATAGGGCCATCCTCTCTTACATATGTATCTGGAGCCATGGATCCCTCCAGGTATACTCTTTGGTTGGTGGTTTAGTCTCTGGAATATCTGGGTGGTCTAGTTAGTTGATACTGTTCTTCCTATGGGCTTGCAATACCCTTCAATTCCTTCAGTCCTTCACCTACTTCTTCCATTAGGTCCCTAGCATTCTGTCCAATGGTGGGCTGTGAGTATCTGCATCTGTATTGAACAGGTACTGGAAGAAACTCTAAGTGAACAGCCATACCAGGATCCTGTCAGTGAGCTCTGCTTTTCATCAGCAATAGTGTCAGGACTTGGTGCCTGCAGATGGGTTGGATCCCTAAGTGTATGTGTGGGTGGGGAGCATGTCTCTGGATGCCCTTTCCTTCAGTTTCTGTTCCGTTTTTGTCCCTGTCTTTCCTTTGGACAGGAAATTTTGAGATGGTTTGGAGGCCTCATCCACCAACTGGGGCCTATCTATTCGAGGTGGACGTTACGGGTTCTATCTCCCCTTTGTTGACTATTTCGGCTAAAATCATCCCTGATCTACATTCTACTTAATGGATACTTGCTTATAACCATAAAGAGCTGAAAGGACACAGCTTTTTCAGTGTTCCTTTCTGCATATACTCCTAAGGTTTCATCAGATAAGCTTCTTTTTGAGGTGGATAGTAACAAGTATAAAAAAGTATAGCTGGTATACATTAAGAAAATAAATACATTTGAAGTGATGATCCTAAACAGGACATCTACATCACCCTTTCCAAGACTCAGGGACATTCACAGAGGAGAGAACAGGAAAAATGCAAGAGAAAGCTGAGGAGGATTGCTGAAAATCGCCACTTCTATATAGCATATAGCAGCAGCCACTGTACTTAGGAATTCATTGCAGTTGTGGCCACCTCCATAAGACCTCCACAACACAGGTCTTTCACCATTTCATTATATGTAATAGAGAGGCTTTTGAGCTTCCCACACTCTTCACCAAACGTTTGGAGAAAATTAGCAGAGGCCAAGGGAGGGTCTACTTTCGCATTCAGTGTAGCCACTGAAATGCTGCCCAAGTTTCAGTAAATAACCCCCACAATTCATGCTCATGTTAAGAAACATAACTAAAATCAATAGCCTGAAAATAAGCCATTGAAGGCAGATGGGGTCTTTTGGGGGGGGAGAAGAATTTTATCAGGAGAGGAAGGAAACCAAAGGGAGTATTGAGAGGTAAAATAGCCATTATGTCATTATGATCATATATGAAAGTATCAGAGTTAAAACATACTCATTACAAATTAAAATATTTTTAATTAAAAAAAAAACACTTGCAAACAAGAAACAGCAACACATCAAAAAGGTTGTTCATCATGACCAAGGTGGCTTAGTTTCAGGAGAGTTAGATGATTAAATGTATTCCAATTAATAAGCATAATACTATGTATAAGTAGACTCAAGGTAGCAAGGATATGAATAGTACACTAACAAAGCTTATCATGTCTTCCTGAGAAAACCATGAAGAAACTAAGAATAGCAGTAACATCTCTCTTAACAATATAAAGGGAATATATGACAAATACATAACCAACATTATAATTAATAGGGAAATATTCAAAATAATTGCATAAAAATTATCACTTATTTGAGGATGTCTACTTCCTTTACTCTATTCTACATACTGTTTGAAATCATAATAATCAATAAGAAATAAAAATAAATATATAGAAGAAGTAATTAATTGAAGAGAGTTTAATCCTAAATGTAAAAGGCAATATAAATTAGACATGAAGTCCTTAGAACTCATATAACTTTCAGTAAATTAGCACAATACAAAATCATCTTACAAGTAGAGTACCCTTCATATAAATAACTAGCAAATAAGATGAGAAAGGAATACGTAAAAGCAATCTCATTTATAACACCTTTACTGCTCAGTGAAGATGAACACATCCCCTGTGTTAGGAAGTCCTGCAAATACATGTACCATATTAAAAAGACTTTCTTAGAGAATAAAATATCTCTAAATTCATTGAACAAAGAAAGTGAAAGACCCCTATGATGAAAAATTTTAAATACTGAAGAAAGGAAGTGAGGAAGACTATAGATGATGTAAAGACCTTCTGTGTTCACAGCTGAGAAGAACTAATTCCATAGAGACCGCAATGCTACCAAAGTTAATCTACAGATTTCAATCTATACTCATCTAAATTTTAGAGCTAGTCTTTCCAGGAATAGGAAAAATTCCAGAAAATCACCCAAAATACTAGGAAGGTAAAGCAGTCAAGTGCAAGATTAAACAATGCTAAATTATCACATACCTGATTGCAAATAAAATAAGACCAAAATATTTTATTTTATTTTATTTTTAATTTATTTTTTACACTCCATATTCCAATCCTTGCCCCCTATCCACCCTCTGTCTGTTCCACATCCCATACCTCCTCCCCATCCCACCTGATTTCTAAACTCCCTGGGGCCTCCAGTCTCTTGAGGATTAGGTGCATCATCTCTGAATGAACACAGATCCAGAATTCCTCTATTGTATGTGTGTTGGGGGCCTCATATCAACTGGTGTATGCTGTCGGTTTGGTGATCCAGTGTTTGAGGGATCTCAGGGGTCCAGATTAATTGAGACTGCTGGTTCTCCTACAGGATTGCCCTTCTCTTCAGCTTCTTTCAACCTTCCCTATTTCAACAACAGGGTCAGCTGCTTCTGTCCATTGGTTGAGTGCAAATATCTGCATCTGACTCTTACAGCTGCTTGTTGGGTCATTCTGAGGGCAATCATGATAGATCCATTTTTGTGAGCATTCCATAGCTTCAGTAATAGTGTCAGGCCTTGGGACCACCCCTTGATCTGGATACCATTTTGGGCCTGTCTCTGGACCTTCTTTTCCTCAGGCCCCTCTCCATTTCTATCCCTGTAATTCTTTCAGAATGGAACAATTATGGGACTCAAAACCAAAATAATTCTAAAAAAAAAAATCTAATAATCTTACCACCAAAAAAAAAAAAAAAAAAAAAAAAAAAAAAAAAAAAAAAAAAAGAAAAGTCATTTAGAATAAAAAAGTTTCAAGTTTAAGTCTATGCAACTACAGCTACCTGATGTTTGACAAAGATTCTGGAAACAAATGCTGTAGAAAAGATGGACTTTTCTACAATCACTCTTACAGTACTGGGTATTTGCAAGTAGAAAACTGAAACTTAATCTATATTCCTCAACCTGCTTAAAAATATGTAATTAAAAGGTCCCAAAGCCATTAGTTTAAGACTAAAATCTCTTAGAGGAAAACATAGGCAAAATGTTCAAGATCTACAGATAAACAAGAAGCTTCTAGAATGGACTCCAATCGCTCTGGAAGAAAAACTGAAAACTAACTACTGGATCACATCAACTTATAAAGTAAACTGACTAAAGGAAACAGCCTTGAAAATTGGAATAAAGTTTTTCCAGTTAATATACCAGACAGAGTATCAATATTAGTAATGTATATTTAAAAAAACTCTATAAAATTAAGTCCACATCCCAAAAATTGTTGAAGGAAATAAAATAAATAGAGAGTTTGCAAAAGATACAAAGTATAAATGGTTAATAAACAGATGGAAAAACTGTTTGGTGGTGTTAGCCATTGGAGGAACACAAAGTAAAACATGTTCTATCTCATTACATCAAAATGAAAGCCATGAAGAGGTTGGTGTTGGAGGTTCCTCAAAAAGTAAAATAAAATTACCAAAAGTCCTGGTTTTTCTACTCCTGAATCAACACCTGATGGATTCTCAATCAACATACCACAGAGTTAGTTATACATATATGCTTACTGTTCACAATAACAAATTATTAAATGGTTATGAGACACTTAACTTTGTGTCCATCAACACCTGAATACATTAATTAGATGCATTGTACATACACAATGGAGTTTTACCAAGCTATAAATAATTAAAATAGGTCGTTTCAAAAAAAAAAAAAAACTTATGCAACTATAGGGTTCCATACTAAGCAGAATAAATCATAGAAAAATAAATATTGCATTTTTGCTCTTATTTGGATTTAGAAGCAAAACTGAGGGAAAGCATGAGACTTGAAAGAAGATAAGGAAAAGGAAGAAAAGAAAGGAGGTGGAAAGGAGAGAGGAAAGGCAGGGAAGGAATGGGAGAAGACATATTCAGAGAGAGACAAAGAGAGAGAGCAACAAAGAAAGATGATAGGTAGTTGATAGACAATAATTAGACAGTGAATAGATCAATGGATGGATGGATCGATGGATGGATCAATGGATTGGTGGGTGGGTGGATAGAAAGATGATACATAAACAATAGCAATCACACAATGGTCTTATCCAAATTAATCTCTGTAGCCAACTGAAATACCAGTATATCTTGAAAACCATTTCTTAGCAATGCAAATATCAAGCTCTAAACAAAATAAATGACTCATCAGGAATCACAGGTGAAACCTTCAGTCTTCTACATACACTCTGCTTTGGTTCTACTGAAAGGCAGGAATGAAAAGCATAGCAAGTTTTCAGTTAAGCAGAGTGTATTTATTCAGCTTGATGTGCATCAGGAAATAGCCCTAATAGTTTTGGATTGCAGTAAAAAGTTGTATGCACTTGTCAAATTTAAACATTTAGGTCATAAAAGCAAAAATGTCTTACAGAAATATTCTGTCAAATAAGCAATTCAGCTCTAAGTTCAGAATAGAATAGCAATATAGTTTTCACATAGACCCCAGCAGGTATCTCAAATGACCTTTCTCTTACTTTCCCTATGTCTTAATTTCCAATTGTGTTTAGTGTGATAATCACAATAGCCAAAACAACCTGGGGAAAAAGGGATTACTTTATCTTGTAGATTATAGTCTATTATCACAGGAAACCAAGACAAAAATTCAAGACAGACCCCTGGAGGCAGGGAGAGAAGCAGAGACCATAGAAGAGCACTGTTTATTGGCTTGCTTTCCTCTAGCTTGCTCAGCTATCTTTCTTATACAACCCATGACCACTTCTCTAGGAATGGCACCATCCACAGTAGGCTAGATACCATCAATAAGCAATCCATGAATGTTGTTGTATAGATATTCCCATAGCACAATCTGATGAGGCAATTTCTGAATGGAGGTTGTTACTTCCCAAGTGACTCTAGTTTGTGTCCAGTTAACAAAAACTTACTGGCATAGCAGCACCAAACCTTTCGTCTTAGTTCTCAACACTAGCTCCAGATTCCAACCTCAAGGCCACTCTCTCCTGTCTTTCTTCTCACCCATTGCCAGTATATCGCTTTCTTATCCTGAGAGAGACTAGATACTCTCTTTGTATTCGCCTCATATAAATTTTCACAGAAATGATCTGTGCACAATCAAAATAAAAAAAAGGGGAATCTTTAGATTTATGTTTCATTTTGAGCTGCTAACTAGAGACTAGAAAAGGACTCTTGATGGGGAAATGAAAAAAGGACTTTAACCGAGAAGGGACAATAGGTGGTATGAGGGTGATATAGCACATAAAGGGAGAATAACAGGGAGGAAGATATCAGCAGGGATAGTAAGGCAGATAAGGAGGCCAGGAGAAGGATTACTAAGAATTTTTGAAAAGCCATATGGAATATCTTGGGAATTCTTATAAACCAATAATAAAAACAATTGACAATATACTAAAGGATGATTGTACAAAAATGGAAAGTCACTTTCATAGAAAGATTTTAATGATAGAATTAAATAGATATTGCAGCTATCTCAGAAAAGTCTAGAAAACAAAATGTGCTTGCATGTCAATGACTATGTGTATGCATGTATATGAATGTGTGTGTGTGTGTGTGTGTGTGTGTGTGTGTATGTGTGTGTGTGTGTATGAACGAATTTGTGTGGGGTACATTTGTTCAAGTGACTGTGGCATATACATGTAAATATTTGCACATATATATTCATGTACATTTAGAAGCCAGAGATTGATATTGGATTCCTTCCTCTGTTGCTTTCTGCCTTGGTTATGGTCACAAAGTCTCTCATTGAGCCTTGGAAACACTGAATAAGCAAGATTACCAGTCATCAAGCACTGAGGATCCTCCTGTCTCCACTTCCTCAGTGCTGGGATCACAGACACATATTACATGTCTAGACGTTTACTGAGTGCTGGTGCTTTGCCTACTATGCTATATTTCCAGCCTCAACTAAACTCAAATTTATATAAAGTCTTCTTATTAAAGAAAATTTAGATAAAATTTTATATGAGAAAAATATACAGGGGGTAAAAATATTTTTTTAAAAAATAATTTTTACCAGACAGAATCTATTTCCATGTCTAAGGTCAAGAATTATTTTCCATCACTATAATTTATCTATGAGTTACAAAGTTATTAAAATGGCTTAGAGGTGGTGAAAAGCTAAACTCAACATGTAAAGGTACTGCAATGACTGAATCTGTTTATCCCTTGAAAATTTGTATGATGAAATTTAATCCCACTATGATAATATACAGGACTTGGCACTTTGGGAGCTTATGAGGTCATAAAAGTGAAGGCTTTGTGAATGGGATTAGAGCCCTCATAATAAAAGTCAAGGAGCGCAAAAGCTGGTTTTCATGGCTCCTTGTTTAAATCTTCAAGCTGCTACCACTGTGAAAAGTAAATTCCTTTGTTGCAGAAGACACATGCTTGATAACATTTTCCTGGGACAAACTAGTCAAACTGAAACAAGTGCTCTCTAAACAATGCATAATGTTTCTGAGAAACTCCTAATTATCTTTTCATTTATCTTAAATTTCTTTGCAAATATTTCCTTCAAAGTATAGTGTGGGTTCTCAGGTTCTTTGACTAAAATTCTACTTCAGAGAAATAAAAGGACTTTTCTCCTTCGTGAATGCTACTTCTCAAGTAGTAGAAGGTGTTATACAAACTACTAAAGGAGAAAAATCAATCGATAGACCATTCAACAGCATATCCTGTGACTAACAAGGACAGGCACACAAGATAAGCCAACACTGTGATAGTGACACTGTTATCTTGTCGGTAACCAAGAACTGTCTAATTGGACTTAAGGCCTACTCAGTAGGAAAGAAGACATGCCTAATACTATAATCATAACCAAGAATGTGTGTGTAGAGATACCATAGGCTTTAGAAGAGAGCCTACTAGTTCTATTTTACAGAATTAATACCGTTTTCACCTACCTTCTAAACACGTATCCTCATGTCTATAGGTAAGAATTAGAGCTCAACTCTCATCAAATTCTCTTCTTTTTTTTCCAAATATAAAATTCGGTATGATAGTCTTGACTCAATACCAACAGCAATGAAGTATCAATGCATTGATAGCTATGGTTGTGAGCACAGTTAGCTATTGACACTCTGATAACAAAGGGGAGGAAGGTCACAGTACTGTGACCAGGGATTGCTGTGATTATGATTTCCTATTACTTCTCAACAGCTGAAAAGTATCTTAGGAGATACTACAGTATACAGAAAGAGGAAAGTTAGCTAAAAGTGCTAAAGCTTCCATGATGTCAGTATACATAAAGAATTGAAGCCTTGTAGTGGTGATTCTGTAACACAATAAACTCATGGGTTCACCAAACTGGACTTAGGTGAAATCATTACTTGGTCTGTCCTCAGTGAACTATCTGGGGTAATGGGTTTATTTTATTCATGTCTTATTTAGTTTATTCATATCTTCCCAGTAGAAAAATGTCCATTTATCATTCTACTCTGAACACCACTACTATTCCTCCTCCTCTTTCTCCTCCTCATCAATACCTGCTACAGTCCCCAAAAAGATGATTATGTTATCCTACATGTAGAATTTTATTTTATATTATTTTAAAATTTTTCAGAAATAGACAATTATCCTGAAGATTAATTTTAAATTAAATCACCGACAGACAAAATTGTGTTCTCTCCTCTGTGTCTCTATCTGTGTCTTTCTTGTCTTTTTTTTTTTTTTTTTTTTTTAGAATTCTGGGTCAACACTATTTTGTTCTAGTACTTAAAAATGTTAGCTTGTCCTTTTTGTGAGGCCTTCCAGGCAGTTGGCTGTGCCAAGATGAAGCTGAGTTATTTCTATTTTTTTATTTGATATTTTCTATATTTATATTTCAAATGTTATCCTTTTTCCTGGTTTCCCCTCCAAAAACCCAGATCCCCTCCCCCCTCCTTCTGCTCACCAACCAACCCACTCCTGTTTCCTGGCCCAGGCATTCCCCTATACTGGGGCATAAAACCTTCACAGGAACAAGGGCCTCTCCTCCCATTGATGACTGACTAGGCCATCCTCTGCTACATATGCAGTTAGAGCCATGAGTCCCACTATGTGTTTCCCTTAGTTGGTGGTTTAGTCCCAGGGAACTCTGAAGGTACTGGTTAGTTCATATTGTTGTTCCTCCTGTGGTGCTGGAAACCCCTTCAGTTCCTTGGGTACTTTCTCTAGCTCCTTCATTGGGAACCCTGTGTTCAATCCAATGGATGGCTATGAGCATCCACTTCTGTATTTGTCAGTCACTGACAGACCCTCTTAGGATACAGCTATAACAGGATCATGTCAGCAAGCACTTGTTGGCATCCACAATAGGATGTGGGTTTGGTGATTATATATGGGATGGATCCCCAGGTGGGGCATTCTCTGGATGGTCATTACTTGAGTCTCTGCTCCACAATTTGTCTCTGTCACTCCTTCCATGGGTATTTTGTTTCCCCTTCTAAAAAGGATCCACATGTGGCTTGATCAGTAGGTACCTTTGAGGGTCCCTGTATTCCCCCCAGTTGTATAGCAAATGTTTCCTTTGTCCCAAGACAGTTTTTTTTTTTTTGACAGGTGACAGCATTTCAAGAAACTATGTCTTGGGATGAACAAATGATCCATCTGCTACACAACTGGGGGCAATACTGGGGCTCTCAAAAGTACCTGATGCCCAAGCCACATGAGGTCCTCAGGTGCAGTGGCCACCTCCTTCCATTAGCCAATTTATGTGGTAAACAGAATTCTGTCTCTCTGTCTGTCTGTCTGTCTGTCTCTCTCTCTCTCTCTCTCTCTCTCTCTCTCTCTCTCTCTCTCTCTCTCTCTCTCTCTCTCTGTTCATGTGTTTGCAGGTACATGATGTATATACATGTGCACATATGGATATATGCATGTGAAGGTAAACTATTTAATATAACTATTTATGGACATAGTTATAAACATAACTATTTATGTTAGTCCTAAAACAGTGGCCACCTTATTTATTTGAGATAAAGTCTTAAATTAGCATGTCATCAAGCCCTGGAGATCTGCTTACTCTACCTCCTCAGTACTGTGTATACAACACCATGCCAGACATTTTTATATGAGCTCTGGGATTGAACTCAGGTCTCCATGATTAAAGGCGATCACTTTATGAACATATCTGTCACTCCCACCTCAACATTAATTCTGAAGATAAAAAAGAAAGTAATCTCTTGTTCTTTATCAGAAAGTCTCTGCTCGTGCCAATATTGTTATCTTTTAACTAGTTTATAATGTTATGCTTCCATATACTTGTGGCTGCCTGCAACCAAAGTATTGGCCTCTGGTTCTAAAAGTAAGGCTTCTACTTATAATAGATTGGGCTCAGAGACAAATCTAGTTACAGGTACTCCCTGGCCTTTGCTTCATTCCTATAAAAATGGAAATACTGTTATGAAAAAAGCAAAGCTAAATGAGAACTTTTTTCTTCTCATTATTCACCAAAAAATATAAATAAATTCATTGGCCCATAGATTATAAAAATTATTTTTTCTTACATTGTTGGGGACTATCCATTTCACAGAATTAGAGAGAATCCTTATGAAAATATCACCTTCAACATGACACTAAACATCTATTCTCTACAGCAGCGGGTATCAGAATAACCTTCTGGGTGTAGCCTTCAGTGATAATAGGCAGGGTTGGAAATGTTTATTTCTCATGTCTCTGGAGACATTGCTGCTGGTTTAAGAACCACACTAGAAAAATCTCACTGGGAGTGGGGCTCCATGACTGGGCTATTTACTCCAGGCAGAGGCATAGTGGCTGCTAACCTCCCTCGGGGGCAGAGGGGAATTAACCCCTATTCAAAAGGTACTTAAAAGTTTGAGTTTTTTTTTTTTTTAAAGAAACTTTTTTATTAAAAATGAGTTCAACTTCTTTGTATTGTCATCCAGAAGGGGGAAAAGTTAGGCGAATAATGATGTTCATAGTTTATTTCTACTGGCATTTTGCATTTCTCTTAAAAGTCTTCCATTCTCAAGGAACTCAAGATGGGTTATGAATTTTTATTGGTTTATTTCTTTCAGTATAAAAATATATAACAATGTAAAATATAGGTAGGGAGCAAAGTATCCACTGATGATATTTCATGGCAAACACACCCATTTCCCTATTTCTCCTGGTGCTCTCATTTTGAGTGTTTTATTTTCAAAATTGTGTCAAAGATAAACAGCAATGCACTGTAGGCTTAGATTTTTTTTTAATACCTACTTCAATAAAGGTTCCCAAATGCTTTGGGAGACCCCCCTTTTTTTGTTGTTTTTGTTTTTCGAGACAGGGTTTCTCTGTGTAGCCCTGGCTGTCCTGGAACTCACTCTGTAGACCAGGCTGGCCTCAAACTCAGAAATCCACCTGCCTCTGCCTCCTAAGTGCTGGGATTAAAAGCGTACACCACCATTGCCCAGCTTGAGTCCTTTTCTAGCCCACCATCAAAAAGTAGGGGGGAAAGGATGCTAAATAGGAAAAAGGGATATGGACCTGTTTAAAGTAGTTCTTTAAAGCCATTCCAATATCCGAAGTCAGGATTCTGGCCGTCCAATTCAGTAGTATCAGGATATCAACAGTCCAGTTCAAAAGTGTCACCAAATATGAATCAGCAGGGGTTGCACATTCCAGGAGAAACAGCCAGACCTCTGCCAAATCAGCATGAATCAACTGGAGTAACAAGGACCAGCCAGAAATTCTGGAAGTTTTTCGCCCTGCATCTCTCAATAAAGGAAAAATCAGCAAAGGTGCAAAACCAAGGTAGCCTTGCGAGGCTAGCTATGCAAACTCACTGCCACTTTCGGCTGAGTCCCTTTTATAGTCTCTCCCCATGTCCTCTCACAGGTCTACTTCAGCAAAACATCCCATGAGTCCGCGTCCCATGACACAGCCAAAAATTTCCTCTTCAGTGCACTTCACCTTTGTCACTCATTTTTTTTTTAAATGTAACTACAAAGTGTACTTTTTTCCCTTTTCCAGGTAAACTCAGCTTGTTCTAATTACATTTTATAAAACTTGGTTCCCTGTTTCAAAGTTTTTGATTGCTTTGCATCTGGTTGTCTTTAGGACAGATTATTCAACTTCATGGTTCTGCAAGAACATGACTGACTACAAATATGCTTTATAGCTGTAAGAATTATAATTACCTTGTCAAGACTATGTTGACAAAGTGTCATACACCTGAGACTATAAATATTTTTACTATAATAATAGTGGTAAATAATAAAAACTGTTTTTATTTATGTTCTTTGCTATGATCTGTTTTAATCATATACTTGATCTGTTTGAATCAAGTATATTGCGTATACTTGTAGAAATGCTGTGGTCAGAAAGTCATGTGTCATCTGCCTTAGTTTCTTTTTCGAAAAAGTTAAAAAAGAATTTCATCTCAAATTACGTATTGAAAACATTCTAATTTACTATTGTTGTTATTGTTTTTGTTTAATAAATGCATTAATTTACAACCAGACCTCAGTTTCTCCTCTCTCCTCTCCTCCCAGTCCATCCTATCCACCCCTCCTCCCTTCTTCTTCAGAGAAGAAGAGGCCTCCCAAGGATGTCAGCCAGCTATGGCTTACCACGTTGCAGTAAG
The DNA here is from genome assembly GCF_900095145.1 of Mus pahari. NCBI lineage: Eukaryota > Metazoa > Chordata > Mammalia > Rodentia > Muridae > Mus > Mus pahari. The sequence continues at coordinate 25,206,609 of NC_034611.1, read as the reverse complement.
GTGAGGTAGATCTTCTCTTCTTGAGGTTAGAAGATGTAGCCTAGTAGAGGGAGAGGGTCCCAAAGATAGACAACGAGGTCAGAGACAGCCCAATGTTAGGAGTCCCAAATGAAGATCAAGCTGCACAACTGTTCCACATGTGCAAATGGCCCAGGTCTGTCCCATGCATACTTTCTTTTTGAGGATTCCTCGAGCTCAGCCTACTTTTTGGCTGTGGGTCTCTGCATCTGTTTTCATCAGTTGCTGGGTGAGGCCTCTCTGGTGATGATTAGGCTAGGCATATATAGCAGAATAACTGTATCAGGAGTAGGCTTCCTCTTGTCTTAAGCTGGACTAGTCTTTGGTTAAGCATTCTCTCCATGTCTGCTCTATCTTTGCCTCTGCGCATCTTGTTGGCAGGACAAATTGCAGGTCAAAGGTTTTGTGGCTGATTGGCGTCCTAATACCTCCATTACTACTACATTAGTAGTCTTGACTGGTTATCGGAGATAGCTGGTTCAAGCTTCATACCCCACTGTGAGGAATCTTAACTAGGGTCACCCTCAGAGATTTTGCGTTTTACAGTTAAACATCATCTCTGTGGAAAGTAAAGTTAGCAAACATCCACATGATTTTCTTGCAGTCATAAACACTGATAAAGAAAGTCACTAGGCATCGTTAAACCAAGTTTTCTAATTTGTATCTGTCAGGAACAGTCATTCGGCATGCTGTGGTCCAAATAACCAATTATGAGGAATTTTCTTCTTATTTTTTGTGGTATTTGGCTGGTATTGAGAAAACACATTTCTCTGGAATGATTTATAGTATAACTACTTTAAGGGTTAGTTTTAAGCTTTAGACTTTTCATGATTATTGTCCCCTGTCTTCATCATTAATAACAGCCAGCTATACTTCCTTCCTTAAATGACTAGAATGGTTTTATTTCATCATCGATATAATTGGGAACTAGCACTATTAATGTTAGAGATAGGAAAGTATCTGCATTGACTATGAAACCCATCGACATCTTCAAAACTAAAATATTTCCCGAAGCTTTGTAATATTCGTTTCTGCCAGAAGCTCACATCATTTTTATTTAATAAATAATCAGTAAAGAACTTTTACCAAACCTATGGTAATTTTTACTCAAAATCAGAGAAGAGATAAAGTTGAACTTTTGATGTTATACTCTTTTATTGCTAACCAATACTCAAAGTAAAATAATTTATTATCAAAATAAAACTCTACACATTTTGTCTTTGGAGGAATCTTCTTGGGATCACCTCTTTCTTAATCACTTCAACCCACTAGCAGCTCTATTTGCACGTCATAACAAATAATAGTGACTTCTGCTTTGTAATTTCCATGTTCTATGTCCTTTTATTTTTATTATTAAATAATAAGGTGTGAGGAAGGTATAAGGTTTAGGGAAGGTAAAATTTCCTAATCGCTCATGAAAGTTCTCATTTTACAATTATTCATTAAGGAACAGCGTACTGGGCTCCTTATCATCAACCATTCTGTCCTATCACACAAAGAGGATAAGATTTCACTAATCAAATGTCATCCTACTAATCAGATTCATATCAGATGTATTATTCCATATAAACATGAATGATTAAATCTCTTTACCCTTATTTTTGTTAGTACCATAAATATCATCATTGTTCACTTTTTAATTGAAAATAAATTCTTCTTTCATGCAATACATCCCAAACAGAATTTCCCATCATTCCACTCTTCCTGGTTTTCCCCTACTTCCCCCTTGTCCCTATTTACTTGCCCTTCAGTTCCCATTTAAATAGAGAAGGCCTCCAAGAGACAATAATCAATCAAAGCAAAAGCCCTCACAGCAAAGCTAGACATGGTGGCTCAACATGAGGGAAAGAGTCCAAAGATTAGGCAAAAGAATCAGAGACACATCAGCTCCCACTGTTAAGAGTCCCATAAAAACACCAAGCTAATAGATAGAACATATGCAGTGGACTTGGTGCAGACCCCTGCAAGCTCTGTGCTTACCACTTGGGGTTTTGTGAGTCCATATTTCCCTGCTTAGTTGATTTAGTGGGCCATGCTCTCCATCCTCCCTGACTCCTACAATCTTTCCTCTTACTCTTTTCAGAGATTCCTCTTGAGGAGAGGGTAGAGAGGATAGAGATCTCTAATTCAGACTCTCTCTCTCTCTCTCTCTCTCTCTCTCTCTCTCTCTCTCTGTATAATGTCTGGCTCTGGATATCTACATCTGCTCCCATCTGCTCTGAAATGAGGTCTCTGATAGTGGCTGAACAAGCCACTGATCCATGAGCACAGCAGACTATCATTAGAAATCATTTCATACAGTGTTATTTATTTCCAGTAGTCTTGATTTCTCTCCTATGTCTCTGGATTATCCAGTTTTCCATTCCTGCCATCCAAGCAGTGTCAGACATGGGCTCCTTCTTGTGGAATTGGCTTCAATTTAAATTGGATGTTGGATGGCTACTCCCACAAATTCTGTATCACTATTGTTTTACAACATGTTGCATGCAAGACTGATTATTCGTCAAAGATTTTATCAATGGGTTGGTGTGCATCTTTCTCATTTGGAGGCTTATAGAGTACCTTTTCACACCAAAAAGACTGGAACATAGGATTGAAGGCTCCTATGTAAACAGCTGCTAGACTCTCCACAGTCAGTGACTGATGTGGATGTTTGACCTAAGCAATGGGGCTGCACTGTCCTCTGCAGAAAGCAGCCCTCTGTCCTAGCATCAGCCTGGGCTGTTTGGGGTTCTCCACAGGACACCCTTGTCCAACAACTCATCCAAATACATCCCAGTCCCACCACTGGAGTCTTTGCCTGCCTACAAGAGACTCTATTCCCCATTACTAGCAGTTTTCACTAAGATCACCTTTATAGATTCCAAGAAATTCCCAATGCACGGTTTACACAATGTCCTCAGATGCCCAGCCATCTCTCCCTGTACTCTGTCCCTACAGCATACTCCCCAACCTGCTCCCTCCTGCCCCCATCCCAACTGAACCCCAGTCCATCCACAAAATCATTCTATTTTTCCTTCTCAGGGAGATCCATACATACCACTGCCACCCAAAATAGTCCTCTTTACGTAACCTCTCTGAGTCTATGGACAGTAGATTGGTTATCATTTACTAAGTGGCTAATATCCACTTATATGTGAATACATATCATATTTAGCTCCCTAAGTCTGGGTTACCTCATTCCAGATTGTATTTTTCTAGTTTCATCATTTGCTTATAAATATCATTATGTCATTTTTAACAGATGTGTAATATTCCATTGTTTAAATGTTCTGTGTCCATTCTTCAGTTGAAGGCCACCTTAGTTGCTTCCAATTTCTAGCTATTACGTATAAAGTTGAAGTAAACATAGTTGAGCAATTGTCCTTGTGGCAGGTTGGATAGTTTCTCAGGTATATCCCCAAGCTATAAATGTGTCTTGAGGTAGAGCTATTCCTAATAATCTGAGGAACCACCATATTGATTTCCATAGTGGCTATACAAATTTGCACACCCATAAGCAATGAATGTTTTTCATTGAACTACATCCTCACCAACTTGAGCTGTTGTGTGTATTATTGTTCCAAGCCCTTCTGACACATAGACAACAAGCCAGGGATAAAACACTATGCCTACAATCTGTCCTGACTCCATGGTGTGCTAGAACAATGGTGGTGACAAATTTGTGAGAGTGGCAAACCACTGATTGGTTAAACTTGAGGCCTTTTTCTTGAGAGGAGGCCCATAGATCAGTGCCTTTTCCAGTCATCATCTGAGAGACTTTCTCCACCAGCAGATGGGAGCAGATACAGAGACCCACAGAGAGGTATTATGAAGACAAAGAATCCAAACTGAAGATCTCTGTTGGGAATTCAGAATTCAGAGAAACCAGAGAAAGGGAAGGAAGAAAGATTGTAAGACACGGAGAGAATAAAGAAAACTAGCAGAACATGGCCCACTGAATCAACGAAGCAGAACTCACATAAGATCATAGAAACTAAAGCTTCAAGCACTACACATGCAAGGATCAGCATCAGAGACTCTGTAAATATAGTCAATGGGAATTGCTTTGAGGTTGTAGATTGCTTTTGAGGGTGCCCATTTAAACTATATTATATCATCAATATTGAAGATATTTCCATCTTCTGATACCTTCCTCGATTTCTTTCTTCAAAAACTTGAAGTTTTTATTTTACAAGGCATTTACTTCCCTTGTTAGAATTACCCCAAGATATTTTATATTATGTGAGGGTGCTGTGAAAGGTGTTGTTTTTCTGATTTCATTCTAAATCCATTTGTTATTAGCATATAGGAGGGTTACTGATTGTGTGTGTGTGTGTGTGTGTGTGTGTGTGTGTGTGTTAATTTGTATCCAACAACATCACTGAAAGTGTTTATCAGATATAGTAGTTCATTGCTGGAATTATTTTTTTAAGGGTTTAGTTTTCCCTTTTCTTTTCTTTTTTTATTTTTATTTTTATTATTATTATTATTTTCTTTATTTACATTTCAAATGCTATCCCTAAAGTTCCCTATATCCCCCCCACCCCTGCTCCCCTACCGACCCACTCCCACTACTTGGCCCAGGCCTTCCCTTGTGCTGGGTCATATAAAGTTATTCCTGGAATTTTTTGTGTCATACCACCTGCAAGTAACAATACTTTGACTTCTTTACTGATTTGTATTTGCTTGATCTCTTTCAGTTGTTTTATTGTTCTAGGTAACACATCAAGACTATATTGAATAGATATGGAGAGACTGGATTTGCTTGACTTCTTAAATTTAGTAGAATTTCTTTGAGTTTCTCTCCATTTAATTTGATGTTGATTATGTGTTTCATATAATTTGCCTTTATTCTATTTAGGTATGACATTGGTATTTTTAATCTATCTACTACTTTTATCATGAATGGGTATTGGATTTTGTCAAGGACCTTTTCTGCGTCTAATGAGATGATCATGTGGTTATTTCTACTAGTCTCTTTACATGGTGGATTATATTTATGAATTTTCATACACTGAATCCTCCCTATATCTCTAGAATGAAGAAGCTACTTGATAATAGTGAGTTTTTAAAATGTGTTCTTGCATTTGGTTTGCAAGAAATTTATTGAGTATTTTTGTATTTATGTTCATAAAGGAATTGATCTGTGTCATGGTTTGTTTATTCTTGGACCAGGGAGTGACACCATTTGGAGGTGTGGCCTTCTTGGAATAGGTGTGACCTGGCTGGAATAGGTGTGTCACTGTGGGTGTGGTCTTAAAACCCTCACCCTAGTTCCCTGGGAAGTCAGTCTTCCACTAGCAGCCTTTGGATGAAGATGTAAAACTCTCAGCTCTGCCTGTACCATGCCTGCCTGGATACTGCCATGCTATGCTCCCACCTTGATGATAATGGACTGAATCTCTGAACCGTAAGCCAGCCCCAATTAAATGTTTTTTTTTTTTTTTTTTTAATAAGACTTGCCTTGGTCATGGTGTCTGTTCACAGCAGTAAACCCCCAACTAAGACAGTCTGTAATTCTTTTCTTTCTTGAGCCTTTATGTGGTTTGGATATCAGGGTAACTGTGGCCTCATAAAGTGAATTGGGCAGTGTTCCTTCTGTTTCCATTTTGTGGAATAATTGAGAAAATATTGGCATTAAATCTTCTTTGAAAGTCTGGTAGGATCATGTTCTAAAACCATCTGGTCCTAGGCACTTTTTGGTTGAGAAACTCTTAATGACTGTTTTATTTTCTCATGGGTTATAGGTCTATTTAAAAGTTTATCTGATTTGTTTTAACTTTGGTATGTGGGATCAAGCAATTATTCATTTCTCTTAGAGTTTCTAAATTGGTGGAGTCCAGGGTTTTTAAAGTATGTCCTTATCTTCTGGATTTTCTCACTGTCTATTGTTATATCCCTCTTTTAGATTCTGAATTTGTTAATTTGGATATTTTCTCTCTGCCTTCTAAGTAGGATGGATAAGTTTTGTCTATCTTGCTACTTTTATCAAAGAACCAACTCTTTGATCATTGATTCTTCATATTGGTCTCTTTCTTTCTGTTAAATTCGTTTCAGCCCTGAGTTTGATTATTTCTTTCCTTATCTACTTCTCTTATGTATTTCTTCTTTTTGTTCTAGAGTTTTAAGGTATGTTGCTGTGTTGCTAGCATGAAATAGCTCAAATTGGTTTTTGTTTTTGTTTTTAAATGTATGCTGTAAATTTGCCTCTTGGCACTATTTTCATTGTTTCCCATAAGTTTGGGTATGGAGTGCATTCATTTTCATTAAATTCTAGGAAGTCTTTAATTTCTTTCTTTACTTCTGTCTTGATCCATTTTTCGTTCTGTAGGGATTTGTTAACTCTTCATGAATTTGTAAGCTTTATGTTGTTTCTGTTGTTGAAATTCAGTGTTAGTCCATGGTAGCCTGATAGTATATAAGGGGTTATTTTAATTTTTTTGCATATGTTGAGACTTGCTTTATGAGTGAGCATGTTGTCAATTTTGGAGAAAGCTCCATGAAGTGCTGATTAGAAGGTGTATTTGTGTGTGTGTGTGTGTGTGTGTGTGTGTGTGTGTGTACGTGTGTGTGTTTCACTGAAACATTGTGTAAATATCTGTTAGGGATATAGGGATATATTCTATATATATATCTGTTAAGCTTGTATTCCTGTTTAAGTTTTGCCTGGATGATCTGTCCATTGGTGAAAGTGGGATATTCAAGTCTCACACCACCAGTGTATGGGGGTCAATATGTGATTAAAGTTGTAGTAGTATCTCTTTTACAAACTTGAGTGCCTTTGTATTTGTGGCATAAATGATAAGAATTGAAATGTCCTCTTGGTACGTTTTCCTTTGATGGCAGTGTCCTTACACATTTCTTTTTATTAGTTTTGATTTGAAGTCTATTTCATTACATATTAAAATGGCTACATGAGCTTGCTTCTTAGATATGTTTGCTTGAAATATACTTTCCCAACACTTTATGCTGAGGTAATGAATATTTTTGATGCTGAATTGTATTGATGTGTTTCTTGGATAAGAAGGATAGGTTCTGTTTTCTCAGCCATTCCATTAGTTTGTGTCTTTTTACTGGGGACTTGAATCCACTGATATTGAGAGATATCAATGACCAAGGATCGTTTTATCCTGTTATTTGATATTGCTGTTGTTGTTGCTGCGGCTGCTGCTGCTGCTGCTGCTGGTGGTGTGTGTGTGTGTGTGTGTGTGTGTGTGTGTGTTTGCTTTCATTTGTTTAGGCTTATGTGATATAATTGTTTGTGTTTTCATGGGTATAGTTGACCGTTAACCTCCTTAGGATGGAGTTTTCTTTCTAGCACCTTGGAATTTATAGGCAGATCTTGATTAAATTTGTCTTTATCATTGAATATCTTATTTTCTCCATCTACAGCAACTGAATGTTTTGTTGAGCATGGTAGTCTGGGCTGACATTGGTGTTCTCTTGGAAAATTAAACACACCTATCCAGGTCCTTCTGGCTTTTAGAGTCTCCATTGAGAAGTCAAGTATAATACTAATAAGTTTTCCTTTATGTGTTACTTGCTATTTTTACCTTGATGCTTAAGTATTCTTTCTTTATTTGGTATATTTAATGTTTTGATTATTATGTGATGAGGAAACTCTCTTTTCTGGTACAATCTCTTTAGTGTTCAGGCTGCTTCTAGTACCTTTATAGGCATCTATTTCTTTAGGTTAGATAAATTTTCTTCTATGATCCTTCTGAAAATATTTTCTGAGCCTTTGAGATGGGATTCTTCTTCTTTTTCTATTCCTATTTTTTCTTAGATTTGATCTTTTCATAGTGTCCCAGATTTCCTGGATGTTTGGTGTCAGGAACCTTTTTGACTTTTAGCATTTACTTTGATTAATATATCTATTTCTTGTATCATGCCTTCAATGACAGAGATTCTCTTTTCCACCTCTTGTAATCTATTGGTGATGCCTGTGTGTCTGTAGTTCCTGTTGGCTTACCTAGATTTTCCAGTTCCAAAATTCCTCACTATGTGCTTCTTTTATTGCTTCTATTTCCATTTTCAGGTCTTGAACAGCTTTCTTCATTTCCCCCAACTGTTTGGTTTTTCTTGGCTTTCTTTGCTCTCTTTTAGGAATTTCCTTGCTTATTTGTGATTCTTTTCCTAAATTTCTTTAAGGGATTTATTCATTTCCTCTTTAAGGTACTCTGTTATCTTCATCTAGTTGGTTTTAAGCTCTTTTTCCTGTGTGGGGCTTGGTTGGAATGTTTGGGTCTGCTGGGGCAGGATAGCTAGTCTCTAGAGGAGAAACATTGTCTTGACTGATGTTTATTGTGCTCTTACACTGGAGTCTAGGCATCTGGAATTGCAGTGATTTAAGTCTAGATGCTGAATTCTAGATTTGTCTTTGTTGAGAGGGCATTTTTACCCTTGGTTTTTGTTTCCTGTCTGGATTTTCAGAGTGTGTTGAGTATGTGTTGCTTGTTTTTCTGGTCTCCTTGTCTGGAGTATTCACAGGAAATGCCTGATAGTATTGGAGAATGGGAGCAGCAATTAGTGAGCAGGGGGAGGTCAGGAGCGGGTGGTAAGTGGTTTCCTTAGGAGATGTGGGTAGGGGGAGGAGGGAGTCCTCAGCTGGTGATCTGGCACATTGCCAGAGAGAAGACTGAGTATTATAGAAAAATTTAATCCTAACCAGGGCTTTCTCTGCCACATTGATGATTCAGTTCCTGGATAAAAGACACACACACACAACTTTTATATTTACAATAAGCCTTAATCAGCACTAGAACTGGGCAGATGCCTACCCTCCATGCTATTAGACTCTACTTTCCTATGGATAACCCTGAGTTATTACTTACTATGTTTCATCTGAGCTGCTCTGAACTCAAATTGACCAGCCCTCGGGGCCACGTTTTTATGGCTCACCTAAACCACAACAGCTTCTCTTTCTTCTCCACCTTCTTCTCCTTGTGGTGGGTTTCCTCTGACCCCAATCTGGGAAACCTCTGTCTCTTCCGCCCAGCTCTTTACTGTTAGCATCGTTATTTACCAATTAGAAATAACTTGGGTTGAAGAGTCACTTGAGTCTATGTACAGATTCCAAGTATTGGTGCCCACACTTTAGCATTATAATAGACAAGACCAAACTTCAACAACTGAGGAATTGGGTCTGGAGGAACAGAGAGGGGAGAAAGTCTTCCTGCAACCCACCTAGCTTTCTGGTAGGCATAGCCTTTAGTTGAGCAGGGAGTGTCCACCTGAGTTTGGGGCTGAGGTATGTCATAGAGTTGGGGGAGGGAGTCCAGAAGGAGATTGTCTATAGTATTTACAAGAGATGTGGATGGGGGGAGGGGAGTTGTCTACAGCTGATATTCTTTTGCATTGCTAGTTACGAGCCTAAGGGATTGGGTCTGGAAAATCAATGAGTGAAGAAGGTCTGCTTAATATTCACTTTAATGGACATCATACATCTTTAGGTGTTTGCAAGTTAAAAGACCAATTCTCCTTTGAAGTTAGACACTATAGGCTTAAACATAATTAGAATAATTTAGAACAATGCACCCAGATACTTTGGGAGAGCTTCTAAAATCAACAATGAGGCTGATTATTTGAATGGCAGTCTTTTCTTACTCATGGACATGCTCCTAAATTCCATGATTATTTTCTATACTTCTGACTTAATAGGTCTAGAATGTGGCCAAGGAACTCATAACTTTGAAATCTGAAAAGGTGATTTCACGGTGCCATCAATTTAGGAGCCAGTTTTATTCACATAGCTAGAAAATGGAAACAGCCTAGATGCGCATCAGTGAATTGAATGGTTAATGAGACTGTGGTCCAAACAATGAAACTTTATTCAGCTGAAAAGCAAAAGAAAATTATGAAATTTGCAAGTGAATGATGGAACTGGAAATAATCACCCTGAATGAGGTAAACCAGAAATAGAAAGGCAAATACTACACATTCTCTCTCAGCTGTAGAGTCTGCCTTTACATCTGTAGATTGGTGTGTTTAAATTGGACTACCCACAGAGGTCAGAAATCTAGGAAGGGGTCATGGCGAGTATTAATGAGAGACAGGCTTTGGTACAAAGAAGGAAAGTAGCAGGATCAGGAGGAGGGTTAAGTTGACAAGGGTGTAGGAGGACAGAGCAAAGAAAAAGAGAAACAGAGGACAAACAGATAGAGATGATGTGGTGAGAAATAAAACTAAAGAATCTAGAAAGAGCATGGAAATTTGCTACTTTAGAAGGTTTTCTAGAGACGTTTTAAAATTTATTTATTCCATATGTATGAGTGTTTACCTTCATGTATGTATATGAGTGTCCAGAGCCTACAGAGATCAGAAGAGGGAGTTAAATTTTAAAAATTGTTACTCTCCTTGTGATTTGTTGTAATTAACTTGTTTGAAAGCTATCCTGATTTAGAAAAAAAAAAATAGGAAAAGAATATAAAATGTTTTTTTGTGTGTATTTTTTCATTTATTTTTATCTTTATATGCCTCACAACAGTAATGACAGGCAAATTTCTGAAGAAATTCATAGAATTTCTTAACCAGAATTTGTAGCTTGACTTTCAAGTCATTTGCAATCTGACTGATAATTTCACGTTTTTCCAAATTCATTTCTCAGTACTAGCCTCACAAGTATAAATGTATTCTTTATTTTTTACTACAATATTTTTATATATCCTGTTTGCTATCTAATCCTTATGATATTCAAATGCTGCCTGCTATATAAATAAAATTGCAAATATTATTCTTATTTCCCTCAGTGGGAACAATTCTCTTTCTCTTCAAATTTTCACTGAGATTTATACTTGTATAAGATGGAAATTTCCACCCTAACTTTAGTTCTGCATGGACATCATCTACACTGTTACACATTATCAAAAAGTCAACATTTACTTGAATACATTACCAAATGGATGGTTGCATTTATGACCATGTTTCTTTTAATATAAAATTTAACTTGAACTGTTATATTATTGAAATCATTTATCACAAATACCATTTTTCTAAGCCCACAAAAACAATATCAAAAATGCCGACAATTTCTGACTGCGTTCTCATTCTTGTGTGTACTACTGAAGACCAGATCCAATTTCACTCATATGAAGCAAGTGCTCATTCATTAAGTCACACCCCAGCTCTGCTATATGTACCATTTCTGGCCTAGTTCTGATGGACTTGTTTAAAGTTCAACATATCTATTTAATGTTAAACACTATAATGAATATCAAATTCCTGTGTCCCATTTTGAACTTTCTGTCAATATTTCACCAGTTCTTTTCCCCCTATACTCACTTGCTAAAATTAGTTTTGAAAAGTTACATGATTCAATTATACTTGCGTGGACACACATAAACACACATATGTATGCATACATCATATGTATGCATACATATGTGTGTTTGAGAGAGGATGTGTGTAGAGACCAATTCTGTTTGCAACTTTATGAATTCTTTCAGAAATTCTGCCTGTTATTGTTGTTATGTGGCATATGAGTTTCTGTCTTAAAAACTACTGTAATTCAACAATCATCCTGCATTATAGTTTTGTCTTATTTAAATATAAGATCAGACAACAATTTAAGAAAGAAATTGTTTGCTTTGACTTATAGCTTGAGGGTACAGATTATCCTGACAGGAAAGGTTCAGTGGCCCCAGCAAAAAGCATTCAGTCAAACTGCATCCATCGTCAGCTCACAGAGGTGATGAAGGCTGGTGATCTGCCCTTCTATTTATTCAGGCTTCTTCTTAGCCCAGTGAATGGTGCTGCACACATTTAGGGTGAGTGCAAAGCAAATTCTACTTCTTAGCTTCCTTCCAAAGAGAATTTTAAACATTTTAAATGAAACTTATGCTTCATTTGCGACTTCATAGTTCAAACTGCTGACACTATAGTAGTATCTTTTCTACTAAAATCTGAGCAAGGATATTTTTTCCTCTTAGCATTCATTAGTGAATAAGAGAGTCAAATGGCAATGGAATGTTATAACACAGTATTGTGCTCTCATAATGCATTTATTAGATTGGTAAAGATCACATAGTTTCTCTAAGGCTCATTTTTGAAAGGTAACATTATCACATAAAATGCTTCAGTGAACTAGCACACTGTAGTTCAATGACTTTCATAGTTGTTGGAACACTTGTTAAAAATTAGAGACAAACAAAAAGAATTTGCTAAGGCAAAGTGTTGAAGTAAATTGTTACTCAAATGGAAACAGGCTTCAATCAATTACTCCACCTCTTTTTTATAAGCTCTTTCCAGCCTCAGCAATAAATATTATTTTGTCTCTATATATGGAGAAATTAACATGTTCTCAGATTAGAGGACAAACTACATAAGGAATAATGAAGTACAAAAGTAGCCCATGACCTTCACCTGATAGTTCAACAGCCTTCAGCACAACAGAGAATGTGAATGTAAACTGTCTAATGGGGCTAGAAATATGACTCGGTCTCTAAGGGTGCTTGATGCTCTTAAAGAGGACCATAGTTTGAGTTACCACCATTTTGGATGTCTCATAACATTCTAAAATTCTATTAACTCATTCTCCACAGAATCTGAGGTCATCTTCTGGCTTGCTTGGGAACTTGAACTGATGTAAACATAACCTCCTTCCAACACACACACACACACACACACACACAAACACACACACACACAGGCACACACACACACACACACACATTTAAAAATAAAACCTTAAAACTCATTTTAAAACTCGGAGTCAAATTATGACTGTCTCACAGAAATGGTCATTGAAAATACATCATAAAATGGTGAAACAAAGAAAGTAATTACAATGTTAATGGTAGTTTGGAAATTTAAACAATTAAATAAATCTCCTTGAGAGGCCAAGTTCTACAGAAACCAGTATATAGAAACTTAGTGCCTTGGGAACTCATGACTCCCATCAGTGTCACCTGAGTATATAGGGAGACAATGACCTTGACACTGTGTGAAATAACCATCTTAAAAACCCTGTGCTGTCTGTTTCACTTTACAAACATGCATGAAAACTCTGAAAAATATGTTGATGTCCATTCAGCTAGCAATGATGCAATCCAGATGGTTACTAAGCGATAAAATTATCTTCCCGAGAGAGCTGCACAGATTGTCTTATCTGTGTCTGCAGTGTGGGTTAGCTGTTCTCAAAAATAGGGAGGAAAGGCGCCAACTTTTAAGGGAAAATTTGATGGACCAGTTCATGGAAAATAGTTTTTTTTGAGGGCCATCATTCACTTAACATAATGAAGAAGCTGAATGTTTTCAAGAAATGCGGTTAAAAGTGAAATGTCTGGGAACCATTCAGAGCTATCACCTAGAAAACAGCATTGGGGAACTTGTCTGATAATGCTCAGGGTGAACTGGAGTTTCTATTTTGCTGTGATCAATTAATTTGATCATAAGGGAAGATTGTAATGCCCATACAGATCAAACCTGGAATCATATTTTTATTCTTGGCAGAGAATCAGACTGCCAGAATTGTGAACATTTTGACAGGATTTTTGGATAACTCTAAGCTTGTCTTTATATGACAGACACGGATTTAAATGTGCTGTTGTTTAAGTCACTCATGGGTCCCCTCCTTTTATATTTTGAAAAAAACAAAAAACAAAAAACAAGAAGGCCGCCTGCTGGATGTTAAGTTATAAAAAGGAAATAGCCAATGGTGTGGAATGGCATAAAGCAAGCAGAGACAAATTGCTAGGGGCCTTTCCACTTACTTACCATATATGTCATGCTAGGAAAATTCTCTCTCTCTCTCTCTCTCTCTCTCTCTCTCTCTCTCTCTCTCGCTGCCTCTCTCTTCAATATTCTCTCATTCTCCCCTCCTCCCATGATATCTTTCATAGCTCTGATTATCTAACAAGAAGTATTTTAAGACAGGAAGAACTCCTCCAGCAAATGTTTCCCCTGTAAAGATTCTACTACCTTCTAAAACAGGCTGGACACAGTTTTCAAACACAGAATACTATTGGGCAGTGGTTTTCAATATGTGGATCATGACGCCATTGGGGGTTGCATATCAGATATTTTGGATACCAGATATCAGAGGTTAGAGCATTAAGATTCAAAATAGAAACAAAATTACAATTATAAGGTAGCAAAGAAACGATGTTATGGGTAGGGCTCACCACAGCATGAGGGTCGCAGCCTTAGGAAAGTTGAGGACCACTGCACTAAGAACCATTTCCTTTATATGCTGATCCCCACATTCTCATCCCATTCTTTCTTCCTCTGTCTCTCACTCTTGCTCTCTCTGTTTTCTTTGATTGCTTTGGTTTGGGTTTTGTGAACCAGAGATTAACACTGTAGCCCCAGGCTCACAGTGAGTTCACTCTGTAGCTCAAGTAGGCTTCAGATACAGAATGTTTCCTTTGCCATAGCCTTTAAATGTTTGGACTACCAGCATGTGCCACTATTCCTGTCTTTGGACTCTGTGTCTCCATGTGTGTATGCACACCATGCAAGCACGAGTGTGTGTGTGTGTGTGTGTGTGTGTGTGTGTGTGTGTGTGTGTGTGTGTGTTTTGCTAAGCTGTCTAGACAGAGAGCTTGCAGGATCAGTCTTCAATGCCAGGGCTAATGATAAGTGGAGTCATGCTTTACCTTTATTTTTGAATGCTGTGATTTGAACTCGGCTCCTCTTGCTTCCATAACAAGTGTTCTTACCCACTGAGCTATCTCTCCATCCCATGAAATTGTTACCAAAAACTGTTGCTAATAATTATATACATTTTACAAACCTGTTGTGGTTGATCATAGAAAAAAAATATGGGGAGTGTCTTAGTCAGGGTTTCCATTCCTGGACAAAACATGACCAAGAAGCAATTAGGAAGGAAAGGGTTTATTCAGCTTACACTTTCCACATTGCTGTTGATCGTCAAAGGATGCAGGACTGGAACTCAAGCATGTAAGGAAGCAGGAGCTGATGCACAGGCCATGGAGGGATGTTTCTGGCTTGCTTCCACTGGCTTTCTGAGCCTGCTTTCTTATAGAACCCAAGACTAAGGGGCCCTTCCCCCTTGATCACTAATTGAGAAAATGCCCCACAGCTGGATCTCATGGAGGCACTCCCCCAACTGAAGCTCCTTTCTCTGTGATAACTCCAGCTTGTGTCAAGTTGACACACAAAACCAGCCAGTACAAGTAGTGTTTAACTTCTCAGCTACATTTATACTATAGAAAATATGAACACTTTTCCATATCAATATAGCACTATAACATAGTCAAGAGTTAATCTAATCAAATATGAAGGGAAATATGTATTATACTTCTAAAGGCTATCTAGTTATGAGATTAACTTTGCTGTTTCCAATAACTACTCTTAATTGATTTCCAGCTGTCAACCCTCTCTGAGATAGAGCACATTATGATCGGATCTATTGATTTTCATCTTCTGTCTTCTAGGATCACCACTATATGAAAGGAAACAGGACCATACCTTCTTATCTATAGAATACTACAGTCTTCTAATAATTTAATATGCACCTAGTGCATTGTGAGGCAAAGAATGTTCATCAGAGGCTGACAAGAGAAACAGATTTTCCCCTTCCAAACTGTAGAGTTATATTTTAGAACCCCACCACGTGGACAATGTGAAATATCCCAACTCTTCTAGAATGAGCTGTATGAAAAAGCAGTTCATAATTCCAATCTTCTAATAACACCAAATTAAAATGAAAGAATAGTTTAAAAGCTAAATTCTAAATGTAACATAATGCATCTCCGTATTAATAAAGTTTTGTATGTATGAAACTGTTTTTAACAAGTGCATGAAGGAAAAAAAATGACCATATTAAACTAGTTTAGATCAGGTAATGACACTCAATTTTGTCCTTTATAGATGAGGTCGTTAAAAAAATGCAAAGCATTTCAGTAAAAAAAAAAAAAAATCTTCTGGGTTTCTAAGAGATTGGGTATAGAAATTTCTGTCCAATTTAATTTTATTTCCAGAAAAGATGTAAGATTTCAAAATAAACATATGAAAATGAATATAGTACTTTCACATAATGAAAATAGCAGCTATTTGTATATAATCAAGATGGGTAATGATGCAAAAAATATTGCTCTGAAAATCAGTCAGCCCTTTCTACTTATTTTATTAAAAGATAATATACAGCGATATCATTTTAGCAGCTTTACCAGAATGTCTTAGATCTAAGACCAGCCCAAAATTCTGTAGCAGAACTCAGCACTTCAAAAACAAAGAGCAAAGGAAAATCCAATGCAGATGTGCAGTCCCCCTGATATTTAATGTATAGCAGCGGAGTTACAGTGTTAGCCCTCATGGCAACCAACCCACAATAAACATTAAAGACCACTAAAAACAGGCTGTGTGTTTCCGCTCAAATATCATAAAACTGAGACATACAGTCTTTATTTGTGAGCAAGATATTAATTCTATTTTTATTATTGGATATCTTGAAACAATGTGGACTTACAGGAGAATGGAATTTCAATGAGAGATTTTGCAGACCATGTTAGCCTGATCCATATTTAATTGTCATGATTATCCTAATTAAAGGGAAGACTTAGCTTGAGAATGGACAGCACGTTTCCCCCTTTTGGGGTCCGGACTGCTTATGAGCAGAGAAAGTTAGGTGCGTATTAGACACGAATGCATTCATTTCTCTCCGCTCTTTACTATCGATGCAGTATAATTAGCTGCTACCAGTTCCTGCTGCTTTGGTTTCCCCATAATAATAAGCTATAATGTAGCATTACAAGCTAAAATAAACCCTGTTTCCCCACATTGACCCTTGTCAGGGTATTTTATCACATACAGCCATGAAACAAGGCATAAGTGGTGTGATGGCATCTTATATCTCAAAGTTGTTTTTTTTTTTTTTTTAAATCTATCAGACTAGCAAAACAAGCTGTAAAAACTGATGCATTAATGATGCAGCAATCACCAAATACTTACCAATATACCCAACAAAATAATAGGCTCCTTCAGTAAAACATAATATAAAATAGAAAGATTAATCTCAAAAACAACAACCTTACTTTTTGTTTGTATTGCTTTTTAATTTTTATTAGATATTTTGTGCGTTTACATTTCAAATGCTATCCCCTTTCCTAGTTTCCTCTCCAAAAGCCCCCTATACCCTCCCCCAGCCCTGCTCCCCGACCCACCCACTCCTGTTTCCTGGCCCTGGCATTCCCCTCTACTGGGGCATATAATCTTCGCAAGACCAAGCATATCAGATTTTTATAGACAAATGTCTATGTTTTCTTCTTGTCTTTTCAGAAAGTTATACCAATAGGTTGCATCTAACATTAAAAAATGTGGTTTGTGATTTGTTTCTCTACCAGTAAATTTTGTAAGAGAATAAAGCCTAAAAAGGAATTCTTAGAGTCAGTAAAACATAAATACTGGAATTAATTAGATACTTCACAATTAAATCATATACTAGACGTGGATAAACCGAATCTATTGCATTGAGATTTGAAAGATAGCTCAGTGATTAAGAGCAATGGCTGCTTTTCCAGAAGACCTGGGGTTCAATTCCTGCCACTCATGGTATAGCCCCCAAATACCTGTCACTTCAGTTCCAGGAGATCCAATGACATCTTCTGGCCTCCACAGGCCTGCAAATGGCACACAGACACACATGTAGACAACACGCAAATGCTCATAAAGTAAATTATTTCATTAATAATTTAAAATCTATTATTTGATTTAAATCTATTGTTTGACTAACAATAGAATGCCGATTATGTCATTATTCTCATTTATAACTCAAGACATCTAAAAGAATAATAATATACTGGTAAACACAACATAAAATTAGTAACTTTCTAACACACTTGACTTGTTTATTAGAATTGTATAAGATACTGATGAAAAATCAAATCAAGAATTCCTGGAACACACGAAAGAGGTTTTTAAACCGTAAACAGCATTTTACTTCATGAAAAGAAATTGCTTCTTCTCAAATTAAATTTATAAATTCAATCACCTAAATCAAATTCTAACAATGCCGTTGAGCATCTTGAGGATAGGATGTTAGTGTCCGTTTGAGGATGTGGGCAGAAGGTGTCCCACTAAGGCAGTCTTAAGTTATCCTCAGCTTGACTAAAGTTCCAGAAGTTGCTTCATGGCCATGTGCCTTGACTAAACTTAGAAAATTTGCTTTAGAAAACACAGTGGTAAATTCTTATTCTGCCCCTATTAACTGTAAACATTCTACAAGCCTCTTGATACTTCCACAACCCAAGAATTGGTTTCTCAAGAAACTTCCACCATTTTCAGGAACTGTCATCGTCAAGAGAGGGTTCCATCTCCAAATGTTTGTGCAAGGAGATTTTAACTTTGATGGATGTCAAGTGTCAAACACAGAAGTCCTAAGGATTTTCACCAACCTCTGTCTTCTGACAGTTCTCAGGTAGTAAACCTCAGTATTAATCAAGACATACTATAGATAATTTTTAAAAATTAAAAGATAATTAAAATGTAAAAGGAAGCTTCACCCCTACTGACTTAGACTCATAATGCTGAAAGGTGTTATGCATGTGACAGAAGACGATAGATAGGTAGTCGCTGTCGTGTCACCCTTCCAGAAGCCCTGCAAACAACATGAGCCTCATACTCACTTTATGCCATACACAAAACCATAGTCAAGATTCTATAATTCCTGTACAAATTTAAAAGTTAGACCCACCGAACCAAGTTTGCCCGAAGATTTCTTTGTTGTAGAGAATCACATTGTTTAGAAAATAAAGCTTTGAATTTTACTGCTGTCTGTCCTACTATAGTCACCAAGGCTGCAGCACAGCCTTGTACTGGTGTCTTTTTAGGCAGTCAACTTTTTGAATCTTAGATGCCTCTGAATGTCTATGAGGTAACAGCTTGGTCCCCAGGTTGACTTACCCCAAACATCCCAGATTGGTGGTAGAAACTTTAATAGATGGGACCAGCAGGAGGTTTTCATGATACTGAGAGGATGACCTTGAAGGACAAGTAGGGCCCTGGCCCTTTCCTCTTTTCCCCTTCTGCTGCTTGACAGGAATCTGTTTGTTTCTGCTGTGATGGGCAACAGCACACCCACAGTGTCAGGGCCAACAGATAATGGCCTGACACTTCCAAAGCTGTAAGCCAAATAAAAAAGAAAAACCTTGGCTGGGCGTGGTGGCACATGCCTTTAATCCCAGCACTTGGGAGGCAGAGGCAAGAGGATTTCTGAGTTCAAGTCCAGCCTGGTCTACAAAGTTAGTTCCAGAACAGCCAGGGATACACAGAGAAACCCTGTCTCAAACAACAACAACAACAACAACAACAACAACAAACCCAAACAAACAAACAAAAAACTTTGTCCTCTTTATAGGTTGATTGCTTCATCTATTTGATACAACAAAGGAAGTGGCTGATGCCCAGTCAAGGAATACATGGGTAATATTCTGATATTTAAGTGTAATCAAGGAAGATACAGAAAAAGTACAGTAGTAGACAGAAATATAGAAGTCAGTCGGGAAGGATATCAAACAAACTGTGAACTATGATTTTTCTTAGATAATTAAAAGTGATATTAAATTCCAGAGATGCTGGTAATTAATATTATTATCTACCCATTATAGATAGTAAGGATTAAACATGATAATATACCCCATATATAGATAATATATCTAACATGATAAATACCCCATGGTATAAAAGACATGTTATTTATGAATATACCTTCTTATATGCAAAATGTCTATTAAATACCATGTATTAGTAAAAATGCTATATTGAGTTTCAATTTAGCCATTTATTTTTTTATGATATAGTCTTTTATCATGTCTTTTTTCCTTTTTCTTTCTTTCTTTCTTTCTTTCTTTCTTTCTTTCTTTCTTTCTTTCTTTCTACTGGTTATTTTATTTATTTACATTTCAAATGTTATCCCACTTCCCTGTTTTCCCTCCATAAACCCCTTATCCAATCCCCCCCTTCCCTTGCTTCTATAAGGGAGCTCCCCACCCACCCAGCCACTCCTGCCCCACCATCATAGCATTCCTCTAAACTGGAGTATCCAGTTTTCACAGGACCAAGGACTTCCCTTCCCATTGGTGTCAGATAAGGCAATCCTCTGCTACATAAGCAGCTGGAGCCATGGGTCCTTCCAGTGTACTCTTTGGTTGGTGCTTTAGTCTCTGGGAGCTCTGGGGGATCTGGTTGGTTGTTAATGTTGTTCTTCTTATGGGGTTGCAAATTCCTTCAGCTTCTAAAGTCCTTCCCCTAACGCCTCCATTGCAGTTTCTGTGCTCAGTCTAATGGTTGGCTGAGAGCATCCACATCTGTAATGGTCAGGCTCTGGCAGAGGCTCTCAGGGGATAGCCATAGCAGGCTCCTGTCAGCAAGCACTTCTTGGCAACCCAATTGGGTATGGGTTTGGTGTCTGCATTTGGGACAGATCCCTAAATGGAGAAGTCTCTGGATGACCTTTCCTTCAGTCTCTGCTCCACTTGTTGTCCTTGCATTTCCTTTAGACAAGAACAATTCTGTGTTAATATTTTTGAGTTGGATGGGTGGCCCTATCCCTCAACCAGGAGCCGTGCTTAGCCTCTGGATATGGTCTCTACAGGATCTCCCTGGATATTTAGGCTAATGCCATCCCAGTTGGGTCCTGGGAGCCTCTTGCTTCCCTGGCATCTGGGACTTTCTAGTGGCTACCCCTAGTTCCCCATCCCCCACTGCTACACACCTCCTTTCAACTTCCTGACCCTCTGTACTTCTCCCGTGTCTCCTCTCACACCTGACCCTGCCCAGTCTTTTCCTTCCTCCTGCCTCTCCCTCTCAGGTTTCTCCCTCCCCCTACATCCTATGATTATTATGTTTCCCCTTCTAAGTAGGACTGAAGCACCCACACTTTAGTCTCCCTTCTTGTTGAACTTCATATGATCTGTGAGTTGTGTAGTAGGTATTCTGAACGTTTTGCCTGATGTTCACTCATCAGTGAGTACATACCATGTGTGTCCTTTTGTGTCTGGGTTACATCACTCAGGATGATATTTTCTAGACCATCCATTCACTTGGGAATTCATGAAGTCATTGTTTTTAATAGCTGAGTAGTACTCCATTGTGTAAATGTACCACAGTTTCTGTATCCATTCCTCTATAGAGGGACATCTGGGTTATTTCCAGCTTTGAAGAGTGTGACTATTAATTTAGTATCTAACATGATATATACTCCATAGTATAAATACATGTTATTTACGAACTCTCCTTAAAACAAATAGTGCACTACTGCTTAAGACTATTTTTAGTGTTCACATTTTCTCTAATTTTGTAATGATAAATGTGATGCAGTTCATTTATTTGTAATGATAAATTACATATTATAAGCATTCAAGTTGAGCTATTATAATATGGCCATGATGATCTTATAATATATATTGAAAATGTAGAATGTAGTATTTTGAAATGTAGAATGTAGAGATGTAGTACTTGCATGCAAAGAACCAGGTGTGGTGGTACATGTTTGTAATCCAAGCACTCAAAAAGTGTGGTAGGGTGGAAGGACCATGGGTCTGAGACAAGTAGCACGACCTAGTTTTAATGATCCTAGCTCATTAAAACAAAGACATAATAAATATGACTTACGTATGTCCCCCAGTCCTTCTAAAGTGAAGCAGGGCACTCATATTGACACCAGCATTTGTATAAAGGACAGGGTCTAATGATACATATGTGAGAGCAGAATTGAGACCATCTAAAAGAAATCAGTATTTTTTAAGTTAGTTTTAAGAAACAATTAATGTCTACAAGGTGTCTGATTAGCATACATATGAATAACATTATACAGACTGGACAGGTTATATTTAAGAGCGAGGGAGGTTGTCTGTGGGGGGTATACATATACATGCAATAACAATTAGTGGAAAAAATGAATTTGTAGGAGAGCAGAAAAGGACATATAGGAAGGCTTGGAGGGGAGTAAAATAGGAGAAAGGAATGATGTACTTAAATAATAATTTCAAAAACCTAAATGATTTTTTAAAAAGACCAAACAGCAACAACAGTGCCTACAGTAAAAACCACTAGTAGCAAAGGGTCTTTGCCCAGGGTAGAGTGTATTATTAGAATAAAATTCTTGGCTGTAACAGAAAGGCCATAACTTGAAATATAAGATCCAACTTGAGGATCTTAAAGTAATAGTGTTTTTGTTGGAATGGAGCCTGTTTTAGGGTTACTATTGCCATGATGAAACACCATGACCAAAAGTCATGTGTTCATCATCAAAGGAAGTCAGGACAGGAACTCACACAGTCAGAATCTGGGGTCAGATGGTACAGAGGCCACGGAGGAGTACAATTTACTGGCTTTCCCTACATGGCTTCCTCAGCCTCCTTTCTTATTGAACTCAGGACCAGGGATAGCACCACCCACACTGGACTGGGCCTTTCCCTATCAATCATCAATTAAGAAAATGCCCTACAGATAACCTACAGCCAGATCTTATAAAGGCATTTTGTCATTTGAGCTTCTCTCCCCTCAAATGACAAATGGCTTTTAGTTTGTGTCAAGGTGATATAAATCTATCCAACATAGCAGTGACTACAACTGTTGGTCTGTACCTGTTCTCTTCCCCATAAAAACAGGCATTACTCCAAATTTCTGTGCCTAGGGAATTTAACTAAGATATTTACATCAATTTTATGAGAAGTAACAAATAAAAATAAGAATACAATGGAACAAGACATGGCCCTTGCTCTTCTAGTGTTCAACAGGACAAAGAAAAGAACTCCTAAAGCAGTTAAAAAGAAAGAGAGGTTTGGAGAAGGGGGGAAAAAAGTAGGAATGAGTAAGGGAGGGAGGGAAGGGAGGAAAAGATGGAGGGAAGGAAGAAGGGAGGGAAGAAAGGATGGAGGGGAAAAAAGAAAGGAAGGAAGAAAATCAATCATTTACTAGCTTACCAGCTTCGTGGTCTCGTGTGTGTGTGTGTGTGTGTGTGTGTGTGTGTGTGTGTGTGTGTGTGTGGCAGGGGTATATGTCACTTCCTAAGGTAGTGCTTCCTATATCTTAACAGGCATGGGGCTCCTCCAAGGAGCTTTCAAACCCTAGCTTATTGGACCCTTCTTTTGCCTTGTAATTCACTGAGTTTAAGAGGAGTGAAGAATTTATCTAATTACTTCCCAGATTCCTGGAAAAGTATAGCTGGGAAGATGAGAGTGAGAAACAAGTAGAACAATGATTTACAGTTATACAGTTCCACGTGTTGTGGTGACCCCAAAGCATAACATTATTTGTGTTGCTACTTCATAACTGAAATTATGCTAGTGTTATGAATCATAATATAACCATCTGTGTTTTTTCTAATGGTCTTAGGCGACCCATGTAGAAGGATTGGTCAACCCCAGAGGAGTCACAACTCACAGGGTAAGAACCACTTTGGGTTCTAAAGCATGTCATTAATATCAGTGGGCTTAGACAGTAAATCCTGTTGTGTGTCTGATGAAATCTACTTTACAAATCATTGCAATTACAGGAAGCAATGAGCTTTCTGTTATTGATAAATGGGCTGGGTGGACATTGACAAACTTGGGCTTGCATTCCAAAAGTCATCCACAATTTGAGATTACTTTGTGTACTGATTTATACTGCTCTACAGGACTTCAATAACAAATTACAATAAGCAAGAGAAATGTGTTTTCTCAGCTGGGCCTTGTATCAGACTGTAATTCCAACTACGTGGAAGCCTAAGGCAGGAGGAACACAACTCAAAGCTCGGCATGGACTGAGAGTATTAAGGCCAACCTGGGAACTATAGTGAGACCCTGGGTTAAAACTAAAAAATAGAAAAAGGGGATACAGTTTGTAGTTTAACATTAAGTACGTTTTTGTCTGCACCAAGCCCTCAGTTTGTCAGAATTTAAAGCAAAAATAGACAAACCCATAGATAGATGGACAGATGTAATACATACATACTTACATATAGATATCAGATAAATAGATAGATAGATAGATAGATAGATAGATAGATAGATAGATAGATAGATAGATAGATATAGACAGACAGACAGACAGACAGACAGACAGACAGCAGGCTATAGGGAAGGAATTTCCTTTTTCATGGTATTGAAAAACCACAACAGTAAATGCAATGTGTCAGTAAGTTGAGTCCCAAGTGACTCTGAGCAATGGGAGTCCATGCTTTCTTTCTGACTTCTGAATACTGGAAATTCTAGATGCTCTTCAGCTTTTACATCTGCCCCTTATATCTCTGTCTCTAACAACACATAGCCTTTCTCGGGTTCTTTCTTCTTCCTGTAAATAAACAAATGTTTGAATTTGGTGTATGCCCTCATTCAGACTAAAATCAACTTTGCTTACTAATTGGTCAAAGACAAAAGTTCCACACGGAGACAAATTCTGAAGCTCTGTGAGGATATGAATCTAGGAGCATACTCAGGAATCCTGTGCATTCTCCCTGACAATTTCCCAACAGCTTAGTCTTAGGTGGTTAAAAGTTGAAAATTTCATTCTTCTGCAGCCCTCAGAATGATCCTGAGAAACAGAAAGTACATGGTCAGAGAGATTGTATAAGTTTCACCTGCATAACTCTGTCTATATACAAAATACGATCACTTTATTTCACTAAAGCCATGATGTGAAAACAACAGAAAACACCATAACAACTGTCCTAGACATCACAAATGGACCAAGGCAGTTGTTTGTCTTTCCTCTTCAGGAAACTTTAAGCCATGTTATCCTAAGTACTGGCAAGCAAAAATTCCCATGGACCTGAAATTAGTCCTTAATGCACTTCTTTCCTTAAAAAATTTGAATTTTCTGATCCAAGAATTACTTCATTAAGATTTATAACTTTTAATAACTTCAAAGCTCCATGTGTTATATATCATCTATCAATAATCTCATTTGAAATTCTCATTTCAAACCCACCCTGGATCAGCAACACCAAATATACAAAAATACCAAACAGAACAAAACATCCTGTCTGTTAAGGTACTGGCATTCAGGAGAATGAAAAATGAAAGAATGATAATCTCAAAGTAGCATTTGAAAACAGACATAAATATGTAGGAGGAAACGTGGGAAAACAGACTGGGAACAGTTTCATGATGATGACACATGGGTTGAACCCTCAGGTGTTAGCTTCATCTTGATTGAGAAGCAGTATTCTAAACCTCTCTCTCTCTCTCTCTCTCTCTCTCTCTCTCTCTCTCTCTCTCTGCCTCCCTCCCCTCCCTTTCTCTCTCTCCTTCTCCCTCTCCCTCTCCTTTCCCCTGTTTCTATCCTTCTCTTTTACCTCTCCCTTCAGTTTCCCTTTGCTCAACCACTTCACTCATCAACTTCTAGAATGAGTCACGTGTTGGCCTATAAGTCTCAGTCTTTCTGTGTCTTTTTCTGTTGTATACTCATCGCCTGAAGCTCCATAATAATGATCTTTGATAAAAGACTCCCATATAAACTGCTTCATCTTAGAGCTCTCCTCCAAATGCTACTCATTTATACAAACTCTATCTTCATTTAGATATTTAATAATATCATAACAAGCTTCATAAATCACAAACAAACTCCTGGTTATCCTCATAAGAACTTACCTCTCCTTTGGTGAGCTTCATCACAGTAAATGGAAGCCCTCTTTTTATAGTTGCCAAGACTTAAAACATCCATATCATTTTTTCACTTATTTCCTATCTGGCTATTACTATCCAATTAATTATTAAATATAAACCATTATCCTCAAGACATATATTAGTTGGTCCCTCCTTCCACAATGTATGTCCCAGAAATGGAACTCAGGTCAAGAAAAGAAAAGGTCTATTCATCCCAGAAAGAAGGAGACATCAAAGAATCAAAAATTGATCCAAACCAAAGTTAATTAACTAATGGGTTTGCTGGAGCCTCTTATGGAAGCAGAGCTCATTGGAAGAAACTACACTATGGTGAATTAGCCTGAAGACATTAAGGATATCTACATCACTGAAGAGACTGGCCTATACTATGACTAGCTTAAGAGATAGAAGGATAGCTTACAAAAAGCTGAACCACTGAACAGTGTCCACTAAAAGGCCAGCATGGAAGGATTTCTTGTCAGCATTATTTTTTTACTCTCTTGTATAATATCAAACATGGAGAAGAGCCTTGGTCTTGCAAACCTTATATGACCCAGCACAAGGGAATGCCAGTGCCAAGAAGTGGGAGTGGGTGGGTAGGAGAGCAGGGGCAGGGGGAGGGTATAGGGAACCTTCGGGATAGCATTTGAAATGTAAATAAAGAAAATATCTAATAAAAAAAAAGATCTTGTAAGTACTCTTGGGCTGATAAGGCTCACAAAAGCTTCATGAGCCTTGAGGGACTGTGACTGTAACTTAATACTCACTTAACTTGCTTACAAGTTCTCCCAGCACTAGGGTAACTTGGCACTAAGGAGCCAAGGAAAACCCCCAAAGAAACACCATGCTACAAACCTCAGGTAAGAGATTTATTGGGGAGAAACTCCGAATGTCTGCTGCCTCTGAATTGGAACAGAGACAGCAATTGGTTGGCTTTTATAGGGTCTTTGGAGCATCCACGATGAGCTAGCAGAAAAGTACAGCACAGCTGGAAGAATTGTTTTGACAGTTAGCACTGAGTCACGAGGGTGAACAAGGTGGTAGGTATGGGAGATTTCCATCTCTCAGAGCTTGGAGTCAGGCCAGGGCAAGGGGTTTGAACATTTGCCTGTTACCCTACAAGCACTGTTGTTCTGATCCTGCAAGTATTGAGTATGCCAAAGGAAAGAGCTGTATAACAAAGAGAAAAGGGAAATATTTCACTGGTGAGAGGGTCGCAATTCAGTGAAAGCATAGGCTGAAGCCTGAAGTACAAGAGCAATACACATAGATACAGGGGATATAAAGGAGTCATAAAGGTAAAATCCATTGCACCAAGTGATAGGATAAGCATCTGCATGGAATCTAACTTCATGTACTTTAGAGGAGCATATGCCTGCCTTTTAGATGCATTCTGGAAAGGCCTCTGGAAAAACCCTGCACTATTGTGGTGAGAGACAAATGAGTTCAATTTGAGATAACGGACCAGAGAGTAAATAATGAATCCACTAAATTCAATATGGCAACCTTAGAAGTAACCTACTGAGGTTACTAACAAGAGTGTGGGTGAGGAGTTATTAACAGGGACATGACCAACTCAAAGGTAACTGCATCTCTCACAGCCCCACCATCACCACAGCCTGTGTAATGGCTCACAAGATCTGCAGCTCTGGTGCACCCTGAATGACCTGAAGACAGCTTAAGGGTGTTAGAGACCTCTCTGTCAGCAATTACTGCTTTTGTAATCTCAGGGACTGGCCCTGATAAATCTTTCTAGTTTCATGAACTCCCTGAGACTTTTAAGTTATTGTTTTCCCGAGCCTTGTAAGTTTTGTTTACCTCCTAAACCTTAGGGATCCTCCCTTCAAGATGGAATCTTTCATTTCAGAGGAAATGACCACACCGCAATGATTAGCACACCAAGGTTCTTTAGTCCTTAAATTCATGTGTTGATGGCATTGGTAGGGGAAGTATTTTGAAGGCCCTCAGGATTATAGGTCATGAGGATGCCTCCTGTAATAGCATGATGGCTTTATAAAGAGAGTAAAAGAGATCTAAGGTGGTATTGGTGCTTTCTCTCACCATGTGAAGTCCTCAGCCAAGTAATGACACAGATGGAAGAAAAATCAATAATAATAATAATAATAATAATAATAATAAACAAAAAAGCCCTTATCAGATGCTAGTGCTGTGGCCTTTAATTTCTCAGTCTTCAGAACCAGATCCAATTATAAAAATCAATTCTTTATAAATTACCATGTTTTCAGTCATTTTGTTATATAGCGTAGCAGCAATTAATGGACTAAAACGTGTCTCATTATTCTCCATGGTCTTCTGTTAGCTTCCAAAACAAAAACAAAAAACAAAACAAAACAAACAAACAAACAAAAAACAAATTGGAAAGCATGACTTCAATGGCTTGTGAACACTAGATACAAGTCCAGTTTCTCCCGCAAAACTTGACTGATTGATTGATTGATCAATTAATTGATTTGCTATTTACTTTTAAACTCCAGATTTTATTGCCTTCTCAGTCCACCCTCCCATTGTTCCATATCCCATACCTCCTTCCCACCTCCCTGTCTCCATGAAGATGTCTGCAACTCCTAACTCTACCCTACCAGACCTCTAAACTCCTTGGGGCGTCTAGTCTCTTGAGGGTTAGCTGAACCCAGATCCAGCTGTCCTCTGCTCTATATGTGTTGGGAGACTCATATCTTCTGGTGTATGCTGCCTGGTTGGTGTTCCAGTATCTGAGTGATCTCCGAGGTCCAGGTTAGTAGAGACTGCTGATCCCCCTAAAGGGTTGCCCTCCTCCTCAGTTTCTTCCAGCTTTCCCCTAACACAACCACAGGGATCAGCAGCTTCTGTCCATTGGTTGGATACAAATATCTGCATCTGACTCTTTCAGCTGCTTGGTGGGTCTTTCAGAAAGGAGTCACGATAGGTCCCTTTTTGTGAGTGTTCCATACCTCCATAATAGTGTCAGGCCTTGGGACCTCCCCTTGAGCTGGATCCCACTTTGGGCCCATCACTGGACCTTCTTTACCTCACACTCCTCTCCATTTCCATCCCTGCAGTTCTTTCAGACAGGAACAATTATGGGTCACAATGTTGACTGTGGGATGGCAACCCCATTACTCACTTGATGCTCTTTCTTTCTGCTGGAGGTAAGTTCTAGAAGTTCCCTTTCCTCAATGTAGGCATTTCATCTAAGGTCCTTCTCTTTGAGTCCTGAGAGTCTGTCACCCACCAGGTTTCTAGCATGGTCTGGAGGGTACCCTCCCCAACTTCCTACCACCCGAGGTTGCATGTTTCCCTTCTTTCTGCTGGCCCTCAGTGATTTCAGTTCTCCCCGCCCCCAATTCCCCTCTCTGTCCATCCCCATCTCCTTTCCCTCCCAGGTCCTTCCCTGCTTCCTTGTGGTTGCTTTCTTCCCCCTCCCAAATGGGACTAAGGCATCCTCACTTGGGCCCTTTACCCTTGTTAACCTTTTTTGAGTTGTGTTGGAGGTATCTTTGGTATTCAGCACTTTGTTGTTAATTTGGCTAATAATAACAATTAATAATAATAATAATAATAACAATAATTTGGCTAATATACACTTATTAGTGATTATGTGGCATGAATGTCATTTTGGGTCTGAGTTACCTCACTCAGGATGATACTTTCTAGTGTCATCCATTTGCCTGCAAAACTCAGGATGTCCTCATTCTTAGTAGCTAGGTAGTATTCCATTGTTTAAATGAACCACATTTTCCGTATCCATTCTTCTATCATGGGACATCTGGGTTGTTTCCAGCTTCTGGCTATCACAAACAAGGCCACTATGAACATGGTGGAACATGTGCCCAATTGGCATGGTGGGGCATCTTTTAGGTATATTAAGTTTCTGTTCTCCTTTCAATAGGAGTAGTCAATTCAGAATGTTAAGGAACAAAAAAAAAGATGAGAACAAAAATTCAGTAAGACTGAAGATTTTAAGTTCTTCATGCCTCAAAATGGATTTCATCTTCCCAACTTTGGAAATTCTTTCTAACATACTTTGAACCCTTACTTTGATGCAGAAGAAACACTTTTTCCCCCCTATTCTTTTTAAGTACAATTCTTAATGATAGTAGCAACTCTTTCCCTGCAAGTATGATTAATGCGTGCATCCCTTACCACCTTCTGTTCAGTTTCCAAGGAGCAAATGAGCATTTCCACAATACCTTCAGTTTCTTGTTATGCAAAGGAAGCATGTGTGTGCATGCATGTGTGTGTGTGTATGTGGGGGGACATGTGTGTGTGTGTGTGTGTGTGTGTGTGTGTGTGTGTGTGTGTGTGTGTGTGTGTGTGTGTGTGTGTGTCTGTCTGTCTGTCTGTCTGTCTGTCTGTCTGTCTCACTGACTAACTTTCTAAACTAAAACATTCAGGGATATCATGAAAATAAAAAAATTAAAAAAACGAAAGACTTCATTGATGTTTAAAAAGTTATCTTTCATTATTTAAGGCCCATGTACCATTATTTTATTCTAGCCAATAAAATAAATATATCCAGAAATAAATCCAGAAAATTGTACTTTTCTAATTCTCAACAAGTTCTTCATTCTTCACCACCCATGGCTTTGTTCTATTCCTAGTTTGTAAATTTGCATATGTATACTTATAAATATATATCATTGGGGGATTTTTCTCATAAATAAATCATCTTTACAACTTACTCGGCAACTTCTGTTTTTCAATTTAGCATCTTGAAAATCCAACGTTATGAGTGCACACACAGCAACCTCATTCTTTATAAGGACTGTTTATTATTCCAAAGTATAAATAACCCATACTGTGTTTTCTTTGGGAGACTTTACATTGCCACTGCAAGTTTTCAGTGAAAACTTGCTTTCTCCAGTGTATTTTACTCTAGCCTTCACTTATTACTGGCTTTAACATACACTAAATACCAGGAATTATAATAGAAAGGCATTTACTTTTTCTTATATTTTGCTTTTTAATATATTTGTCCAGGTATATAAATGAAGTATAAGGTAAATAGAAAAATCTATGTGTTTTAATACAATGCACTAAGTTTCACCACTGCAAATAAAAACACCAATGTAATGGTTATATATCTTAAAATTTCATTTATAAATTATTATTGATGGAAAGAGTTTTATTGCTGTACAGTTTAAAGTCATAATTTTTACTATTATGAGCAATGGATTTTGTTTAATATTTAAATTTTCATATTTTGTAATGTTCTGAAGTATCTTTTCATTATCAAAGCAGACTAATCTTGCATTTTGTCCAAACTTACTTCAGGACCACCTTTCATTTCAGATATCTGCTCTCAGAAATAGCCATGGAAAATTATCATACTTCGAAGATAATATGTGAAGCACAAGAAACAGGGAAAGCTTAGCAATTCATATGAAACTACCTTGTTCTCTTTACAGGGCAAAATTTATTTTCATATATCAAATCAAAGAAAAATGGCAAAGTTATCCTCTAAAATACATCTTCATACTACAATCAGTAAGCCATAGCTGTGCACTGGCATGGGAAAGGAGTGATGAGCTAGTCACTAATCATTTTCTACAACCATACGGTATACATCTGATTGGGAGACCAGCCAAGAATTAATGACCTTGGTGGCATAACTTTACAGGGAACAAAAGACGCACATTAGAGTTAGAGTGTCTCAGGGTTCCAACCCTACCTTTCCTAAGAATTATACTGACATACTTAGAATACATACTTAGAATCTTGCCTTAACTATATGCACATTAATGATTACCCTGATTTTTTGCCATGTTCCAAGAAACTTATGACCAGCATTTGCAGCTAGGTGAGTCCCACCATGGTGCTGTCAAATATCATAAAGGTTAGAAGCACCCCAATGATCAGAAGCAAGTAGCCCCTGCCCAATATTAGCCATAAAGCATTCTCCAGATATTGTCAATTCTGAAAGAATTTCCATAACATTAAAACTACTAATATAGTCGTTATTAAATGTGACATCTCATCCTAAAATATTACCCAACTCTCCTTTGTCTACCTACCAGTCATGAACACAGGACCCTTTATAAGACAATTATTTTGAGAAATGAATTGTCTAAAATATGTAGTTAGATCTAGCCCTTGCTAAGCACTGTGTTATCTAGAAGTGATTTTAGCCTTATTGACAGGGTCTTCCTTCTAGTTCCAGAGTCACAATAGTAGAATGGAGGTAAAACTTCACATGGGATCTGATACTGTAGTCTATGCATATAGCTATTAATGCCTTGAAAGGGAAGGTAATAAAAGTGGTTTAAGTAAAACATCTAAATATCATATTTTTCTAATATCCAGGATTTAATAAATATAAACAGGTATAAAAAATGTATCTTAATCCTTTTCCAAAACATTACAATTCCAACATAGACAGTTGAAATACTTATTCATATTTTTAAAAATATTAATCTGTTCTTTAAAATATTAATTCACTTATGACTGTGGTTACAGTCATCCCTTCCTCCATCTTCTATCCTTTCCCACCTCTAACAACTCCCTCTCCTTCCCATGAAGGCCACATCCTAATTTCATATCCTCTTGTTATCTTCTGGTTACATTTTGGTCCCCACTAAGTTTACCAAGGACTTTTGCAGGGGTTATGGGTATGAGAATATCCGTTGGAGCTATATAGTTATCAAAAGCTTTATCTCTGCCCCTGAGATTCTCTCCTCTATCTCTTTTATTCTGTTGGTGATACTTGCATCTACGGCTTCTGATCTCTTTTCCAGTTTTTCTATCTCTAGGGTTGTCTCCCTTTGTGATTTCTTTATTGTTTCTATTTCCATTTTTTAGATCNTGGATGGTTTTGTTTAATTCCTTCACCTGTTTGCTTGTGTTTTCCTGTATTTCTTTAAGGTATTTATGTGTTTCCTCTTTAAAAGCTTCTACCTGTTTACCTCTGTTCTCCTGTATTTCTTTAAAAGAGTTATTTATGTCCTTATAAAAGTCTGCTATCATCATCATAAGATGTGACTTTAAATCTTGATTTTCCAGTATTGGGGTATCCAGGGCTTGCTGTAGTGGTAAAACTGGGTTCTAATGATGCCAAGTAGCCTTAGTTTTTGTTGCTTACGTTCTAGTGCTTGTTTCTCACCATCCAGTTATCTCTGGTGTTAGCTGGTCTTGCAGTCTTGGACTGTAGCTTGTCTCTCAATTGAGCCTGTGATCTTAGGTATGTCAGCACTCCTGGAAGACCAGATCTCTCCAGGTGGGATTGTGGTGCAGAAAGTTGTGGCACAGGGTTAGCTCTGGGCTGAAATGGAAAGTGGAAGGATCCTGTCCCAGGCTGTTCCATGGTTCCTGTGTCCTATGGGCTCAGGAGGGTTCCACTTGGGCAAGGTATTGGAATAATAGTGGTGGTCTCACCTGTGATCTTAGGTGTGTCAGCACTCCTGGGAGACCAGCTCTCTCTGGATGAGATTTGGGTGCAGAGAGCTGTGGCTCTTGAGGTTTATAAGACTTATAAACCTCAAGAACAACTTCATCCAAAGTCTTATGAGAATAATAAGCCCATAAGAACTTTGAAAGTTATGTGGATATTACACAATGCAGAAGTCCTCAAATTTCATGTAAATAAGAATCGCCCCAGGAGAATGCTTTTAAATTTACATTTTTTGGCCTTTACTTCAGAAATTCTAATTCTTTGAGTCTGGAGTAGGGCCTAGGAAATACATTTTTAAAATTCAGGTATGGAAATATGTGAAGAACAGCAAAATGAGAAAGAAAAAAAAAAAGTACCTCTAGCTATTTATTCAGAGCCTGCCCTAGAAATGGAGTCAACCACCATTGCTTGCAGAAACACAAAGGAAGGAAAAAGTGAAAAATCTTCACGGTGAGCATCAGAAATGAGAACTTCAAATATGCCTTGATAGGAAGCTACTGGAACCAGGCATCCAGAATGACTGACACAAGCATCCTACTTTATTGGAGAGAGCTTTACGATTGTCTTCCTACTGTTGGCACACATTTGGAAGCAGGTATAAAAATTAGAGTAGTTGATAGTTATGAATAGAACTCTGGACATTTACAGACAGTGTTAGAGATGTGACTGCTTGGCTCCCAAGAATATCAACCTATATAATGGCCCAGTTCCCTCAGTTGGTCACTTTAGGTATTAGTTTGTCTGCTGTCCTACTGCTAATTACAAACTGGAATTTTATTTTGTGTGTAAACACACCATCATCTATTTACAGTACAATTAGTGTATGATTATGCTTATATGGCAATCTTCATAATATGAGATCATGAAAATGGACACCTTATTAAACTGTTTTTCAGGGGCTTGAGAAATGGGATACAAAGAATGGTGCAAAATATTGGATTGGTGAATGAAGGGCTTCACACATTTTCAGAATTCATAGAAATATTTATCACACAGGAAATTTTTACTATTTGTAAACTTTTAAAGCAACTCAGAAAGAGAAACCAAGATAGAAGTCAGACAGATTAATCAAATTGTTTTGTAAGTGGATGAGCCAAGCACATTGGCATGAATGGGGAAGAAAAGTTGATCTATGTAACTTTAGGAAGTAGTGACTCAACTGGATGATATAAGGTGAAAGGAACTCTGATCAGAGCTCTGGTTTAGTGTATCTTTCACTGGAATAAGGTTTAGTACATTTTACAGATGATAGGTTTAAATAAATATGTTATGGTCATTGGGTAATAAAAAAAAACAAAAACATACTACTTGCTCTATGACTGACAAAAGGGAAATCTTCCTGGTGGATACAACAGGATTTACCTGACTGGTGGGAGTGCTGTGCATGGCATTTGGATACCCCGAGAATAACAAAGCAGTGTGAAGAAACTGGCCATCCATGTCTGTGGATGATGCTTAATAACAAAACCTGCCTGCTTTTCTGCTTTTTATTTAGAGTCTATTTATAGTATCAGAGATCATATAAAAATTAAAAAGTTGGGGCTGGAGAAATGACTCAGCGCTTAAGACCACTCACTGTTCTTCCAAAGGTCCTGAGTTCAAATCCCAGCAACCACATGGTGGCTCACAACCAGCCATAAGGAGATCTGATGCCCTCCTCTGGTGTGTCTGAAGACAGCTACAGTGTACTTTTATATAATAATAAATAAATATTTTTTTAAAAAAGAACACAGTAAAAAAATAAGATAAAATGAAAAAAGTCATTGCTATAATGATTTTTTAACTAATTGCAGTAAGTAAACTACCAATCACATGAATTCAGGCATAAACTTCCATGTATCAAGAACCTATTGCAATCCACCACTGAGTATGCACTCTGAAACCAACAATAGACAGATCAATAGTAGTGCCTGATGATCAGCAGTGATGGCTGTTTCAGATTTTGGTTGTTGTAAAAAGAAGAGGTTGTGTTCTCACTGGGGCCAACTTGAGGTTTTTCTTTCAGTAGTTTTCACACTGACAAAATGAAGAGAACTGAGTCATAGAGTTATTTTCAGCCTGACTTCCATGGGGAAAGTCTCTCTTCCTCTTCTTCTTCTTCCTTACCCCGACTTATGTTTGAGATATAGGGGGTCCGCTCTGCTACAGTTCTTGCATTTGCTACCGACCTGTACTCCGAGAGGCGCTGAAACCGTTTTATAGCCCTGCATTCTCTACGACACAGTGTTTCTATTTAGTATCGAATCAGTGAGTGTTTTCTAATTCCATGACGGTTTTACTGTGTAGAGCCTAGGATTTGCGATAAAAATTTCTAGATCTCAGCAGGTAATGCTCATCTCTTTGTGTGTATGAATGACTGTTTGGAATGCACATGCAATTTTTGTCTGTATGTCGTGTGACCTGTGCCACTTGAAGGACTGCTCAGTGAGTGTATGTGCCCTCTGCAGAAGCATGAGGACCAGAGTTCAAATTCCCAGAACTCATATAAAAAGTTAGGCATGGTTGCATACCTTCCCCAACCTAGACTTGGAAGGAGGACACAGAAGTGTCACTGGGGCTTGCTGTTCACCAGCCTAATTGTAGGTTCAGTGAGAACTGGAGAAAAACAAACAAACAAACACACAAACAAATGGGACACCTAACATCTGTGTGCACTTGGGCATATATCCCACCACCAAACACCATCCTCATACACACAAAGGTAATATTCATAATAATCTTCTGTTCATTTTCACAGGTTGGTAATGAGAATAAAATGAAACAGTTATGACTACTAAGGCCTAATAGTCTACTATGTAAAACTACACAAATAAGAGTTACTATGAAAACTGTAACTGTTAACTGAAAAGTCTTCACAAAATAGAAAATCAAAGACAAAAAATTAAAAGGGGAGAGCTAAAGACTGTCTTGCTTCCATGAAGAATGTAATGATTCCAATCACACAAGGAGTGCTAAACTATTGTCTTCTTGTCACTGTCACTGACAACATGGAGTGAGCTTCAGTGTGTCACCAACACTTCTGGCACCAAAGAGTCTGGATCTCTGAGAAAATCAGTCAGGAAATCACTGCTGTTCCTTTGTTTACTTGAAAATGAGTAAAATATCCACAACATTTATACATGATATTGAGTCTCAGAATTATACTTCTAGCCCATGAGAAAGATTTTAAAACCAGATAGAAAGAGTTCAAGTTCTTAGTGGGCAGATCTGTCATGGGAGAATGTCTGCTGGCATACATGTTACGGTGGTATTAAATTATTCATACCATTAACATCCCTGCTTTTCTTTATCTACCCAACTCAGAGCACATTCAAGATTGCTTATAAAGGCTCGACCTACTTTCTATATACAAATAATTGTCAAAAGACCAAAAAAGTACCTGTAGGCCTGTAATAACAAATAAATATCAGAAGCCAGATGAAAAATCACAGGCTTGAGCAAGTCAAATGTATATTATGAGCATCTGAAAACATGATAGTCAAAAACAAGGAAGAATTTCCCTTCTGTCTCTTACTTTTAAACATGTCAAGTCTGAGTCTAAGCAGGTAAATAAGCCTTTCTTTGGGACTAAGAAAAATTTGGCAATATTTTTAAATTATAGCTATGTAACTGTA
This sequence comes from Mus pahari, assembly GCF_900095145.1. NCBI lineage: Eukaryota > Metazoa > Chordata > Mammalia > Rodentia > Muridae > Mus > Mus pahari. The sequence continues at coordinate 25,170,061 of NC_034611.1, read as the reverse complement.
ATATGTCTAATCTTCTACTGATAATTGGTTGAAAAAAACTTTTAGTTTATATACTTAACATGAATATTTTCTTAGATATTTTGTTTGCCAGAATGCTAAGACCATCAAGTATCCATAATTGTGGAAGAAGAAGAAGAAGAAGAAGAAGAAGAAGAAGAAGAAGAAGAAGAAGAAGAAGAAGAAGAAGAAGAAGAAGAAGAAGAAGAAGAAGAAGANAGAAGAAGAAGAAGAAGAAGAAGAAGAAGAAGAAGAAGAAGAAGAAGAAGAAGAAGAAGAAGAAGAAGAAGAAGAAGAAGAAGAAGAAGAAGAAGTTGTTGACTTTTAGTGAATTGCAATGGAACCTTTAGTCTACTTATCTTATTGAATGTTCTAGAGCTGAAGAAAGTCTTCGTTACTGTCTTTAAATGATATAATATGCTCTTCTAATGAGCATAGGAAGCCAGACTCCCTATGGTCCCAAACCTAAAGTAGACTGTATGATCATGAATAAGACAGTTCCCTTTAGTGAAGGACAAAACCCTGGGAAAATAAGCTGTAGCCAATCATGCTGATGTCATGGTCCTAAAGACCCATATTAAAGAGGCTGGTACAACCAACAGTAGGAGTAATAGGAAAGACCATCACATTCTAAGTTCTATGACTTTTAGACCCAGAAGTGAGTCAGATTCTGGGAAAGGGACACAGACAAAAAAGAAGCATCTTTTCTGAGCTCTTCCTTCCCCCACTTGGCTCTCTTCTGAGCTGAAGTAACATGGTCATTAGAACTCCTTGTTAAAATGCTAGTGTGCTCTTTACAATGTGTAGCACACTGTTATAAAGGTATCGGTGGAGAGTTCTGAGAACAGAATCTGGGTGTGCTTAAATAGATTGTGCAAGGGAGTGAGTATTCTCATTAGGAAATGACTATCTAGGATTTGAAGGATTTGTGCTTCACCTTAGGCCAGTGTGAGTGACCTAAAAGGTGACAATTGGAAAAGTCACCTTAGAGAGTGACAGAGCATGTAAGTCAAAGTTATTCCTATTTTATGAGGCCAGCCATCCTGTTTATGCTGTGATCCAAATATTGTTTCTATTTAACTACATTCAGCAATTCTGTCTCCCAATGGCAGATGCTCCACACTTGGCAAACTCTATGGTCAAATGAAGAATTTGTTTACCTTTGTTCTGAAGCTCTGTGTCACTTGTTCCTACATTCCTATACTGGGAACAGAAGGAGAATAAATACATAATACAGAGAAGCAACAACCATTACCTCAAAAATAGCCTGGCTTGATTTGTGTTTTCCCTTAACTGCAATTAAATATTTTTTGTAATAGCGAGTGCCAAATAAGTGCAATGGTCCAAGAGAAAATAGAGAAAACAAAAGCTAACAGCCACCATGTGGCAGTCCCAGCTGGATTTGCATGTAATCATTAACTTTGTTCCTCTAGAATTTACAGGGAAAATGGTGTTATTCTCTAACATATTCAGAAACCTTGCAAATTAAGTTGCTGTCACGTAAGTACAGCTCGAGATATGCATTTGAAAAATGTGAATAAGGACTGGGAATTTAGAACAGAACTGAGACATTTTCTACATTTCTCAAAATATATTCAGCTTCATTTTCTGTAGAAAATTGTTGCTAACATGGGACAGTAGGCTTTTAGTCAATAATCTATGGCTTTATAAAGACATCTGTTCCTTGGAGGCCATGATTTGAACAATGCCATTTTTAATCCATGTAGGCCAGCTGAATTTTTATATCAATTTTCAATTTCCCAGCACAGCATATCATTGTTTGAAGTATTAAAACCTCCTCCTCCTTTCCATAGCTATGATACCATTTGACTTCTGCAACTCAAATTACAAAAGGTTAGTATGACTTTATACTGCAAGAAATAAGTATTACGCTCTGTACTGTTTAGACATTATTGGTACATATGGATATATATGCATATGTGTGTATATACTATATGTATATTTTTCTATTAATTCAATTTACTTTAGTTGTGGCAAATATTTCTTTTCAAGAGACCAAGACACATTTTGTGTGTGTGTGTGTGTGTGTCTGTGTGTCTGTGTGTGTGTGTACATACATGCATGCAGATATATGCTACATGCCACATGTGAGTTTGTGCCTTCAGAGACCAGAAGAAAAAAATGGATCTCCTGTGTCTCAACTTAGAGGTAGCTGTGAGATGCCTGGTGTCAATACTAGGAACCAAACTGAGGTGCTCTTGAAGAGCAATACCTTCTCAAATTCTGGGCCATCCTTCTAGTCCCAGGAAACACCTTTTAAATGGCTAGTATCCATATGACCTCAAAATATTTATTATTTAGCTTACCGTAGAAGATTCTGGTTATACTTTTGAGGTAATTCATTTCACATTTCAATTTCTCGGCCCGGGTTTTGTGTTTTTAGCATAGCAGAGCTGAGGAGAATGGTCTCAAAAGGACTTCAGTAACAAATTCATGCCCAGGACATCCATGATTTAAATTGGCATTTGTTATATACCTTTGACTGTTGACTATAACTTCCATGTTATGATTTGTAAGTTATTTTGTGATCACAGTACATCTTTGCACTAAAATTGAGCTTTGTAGCAATTCCTAACTTTTGTTATAGAAACAAATAATCTGGGATTGTAATTAAATACTAAATTCACAGGAAAAGGATCGAGACACAGTGAGTTTCCAACAGACATGGCTGATAACACTAACCTATTTTATATTTTGTTAAAGATTTAGACCTCTGTATGCAATGGGTATTGAAATAGTTTCAATATTTAAAAACTTACATATTTCCTAATTTACATAGCAAAAACTCAGACAATACTGTAAAATAGGCCATAGTTGAACATCATATACAACACACTGGCTATCTTAGTTATATAATTATTATAATATATATGTATATATGAAAATATGCTAACATTAATACTATGCACAAGGAATTACAATTTTTATAAGAATTTAAAAAAAAATCCTATTACTACAATAATTCATTAACCAAAACCACAAGGTATTTATTATGTTTTAGAATTCTACAAAAAGAATATGTATGCTTCTATTCAGTCTTGATGGTTATCCTGGTTTGCTTCTATTACTGTGAACAACATTACAACCATAAGTTCCTTGGGGTGGATAGGGTTTATTAAAATTGACAGGTTGAACTCCATTATGAAGGAAGCCAGAACAAGCTCGTGACAGGACAGGAACCTAGAGACAAGAACTGAAGCGGGACCACAGAAGAGTGCTTCTTACTGGCTTGCTTTGACTGCTAGCTCAGTTTGCTTTGTCATATAACCCAGTATCACTTGCCTAAGGGTGGCACCATGTACAGTGTTTGGAGCCCTTCTGCATCAATCTGAATCAAGAATATGTTCCACAGACTTGCCTGCAGGCCACGCTGATACAATGACTTTATCAGCTGATGTTCCCTCTTCCCAGGTGGTTCTAATATGCCAAGATTATGAAAACCTACCTAACATACTAATTCATTATCTCCATTGAGACTTAGTGGGGGCTTTGCCCATACAATATACTGTAACAGAGATACTGTTTTTGCATTGCTCATCTTAGCTAGCGAATATCTCTCTGTGCCTCTTTTTTTTTTTCGATCTCACCTGAAGTATCATTTCATATAAACTAAAAGTTTCTCTTACTCCAAAACCAAAACTTTCTTGTGCTTTTGGTCACCCAACGTGAAGAACAGTAAACATAAAACAGAGCTGTTATTCTTCTCATCAGTATAATCAACATCACCCTCTTAAAGGAGCAATGGTTTTATCCAAGGTTTTTCCTTCTATGAAGTACTTACTGAATGAAAGGAATGTAACTGTTCTACTGTCCATAAGTGTAAAAAGAAGGGTTGAAGTATCCAAAATAAATGAGTTGCTCCTGAAAGCTAATTTACTCTACATGTTTATTCTAACATCTGACACACTGATGGTCAAATGGATGGACTTCCACACACAATTTATTTGTCTTGTCAACTGAATGCTTCACTCATGCATGCACTGCGGGAGAGTGTGCTTCTTAAAGTACAGACTCCTTTCATCAGTAAAATGGTTCTTTGTGTATTAGTCAAGATGGGATGGTGTTTTTGACTATGATAATAAACTAACCAAAATTTCAGCTAAAAACATAGAAATTTTCATGTGTATGAATCTTGATGGAAATCATGATTCTCCAGTTAGCAAGGTTGTCATACTGGGACTCACCAGTTCATCTTATCCTATGATAACTACAGTGAAATAAATTATCTAAAACTCCCTTCGTTGCTTGCTTTGCTTTAATCCAGAAATAATACAGATTAATACACTCTAAAGCTACTGGTAAGAACTATTTGTTCAGTTTTGGATATTGGAAATAAGCCCAAATACCTTCTTTTTTTATTTACTTGTTTACTTTTAGATTTTATATGTTAATTTGATGTGTTCTTTATTTACATTTCAAATGTTATCCACTTTCCTAGTTTCACCAACAAAAGCACGCTATCCTCTTCCCTAAACCCCTGCTCAGCAACCCACCACTCCCCCTTCCCAGCCCTAGCATCCCCCCACACTGGGACATAGAGCTTTCAGAGGTCCAAGGGCCTCTCCTCCCACTGATGACCAACTAGGCCAACCTCTGCTTCATATGCAGCTAGAGTCATGAGTACCTCTGTGTGTTTTCTTTGATTGGTGGTTTAGTTCCAGGGAGCTCTGGAGATACTGGTTAGTTCATATTGTTGTTCCTCCTATGGGGCTGCAAACCCCTTCAGCTCCTTGGGTACTTTCTCTAGTTCCTTCATTGGTGACCCTGTGATCAGTTCAATGGATGGCTGTGAGCCCACTTCTGTATTTGTCAGGCACAGGCAGAGCCTCTTAGGAGACAGCTATATCAGGCTCCTGTCAGCAAGCTCTTCTTGGCATCCACAATAGCGTCTGGGTTTGGTGGTTGTTTATGAGATGGATCCCCAGGTGGAGCAGTCTCTAGAAAATCATTCCTTCAATCTCTGCTTCACACTTTGTCACTGTAACTCCGTCCATGAGTATTTTGTTCCCCTTTCTAAGAAGGATCGAAGTATCCACACTTTGGTCTTCCTTCTTCTTGAGTTTCATTTGTTTATGAATTGTATCTTGGGTATTACAAGCTTCTGGGCAAATATCCACATATCAGTGCGTACATAACATGTGTGTTCTTTTGTGATTGGGTTACCTCACTCAGGATGATATCCTTCAGATCCATCCATTTGCCTAAGAATTTCATAAATTCATTGTTTTTCATATCTGCATAATACTCAATTAAGTAAATGTACCACATTTTGTGTATCCATTCCTCTGTGAGGGACATATGGGTTGTTTCCAGCTTCTGTCTATTATAAATAAGGCTGCCATGAACATAGTGGAATATGTGTCATTATTACATGTTGGAGCATCTTCTAGGTAAGTGCCCAGGTGTTGTATTGCTCGATCCTGAAGTAGTACTATGTTCAATTTTCTGAGGAACTGGCAAACTGATTTCTGCAGTGGTTGTACCAGCTTGCAATCCCACAAGCAATAGAGAAGTGTTCCTCTTTCTCCACATTCTCGCCAACATCTGCTGTCTCCTGAATTTTTTGATCTTAGCCATTGTGACTGGTATGAGGTGGAATGTCAGGGTTGTTTTGATTTGCATTTCCCTGATGACTAACAAGGTTGAACATTTCTTTACATACTTCTCAGCGCTTCAGTATTCCTCAGTTGAGAATTATTTGAAATTCATTTTTAATAGGGTTATTTGGTTTTGGGGAGTCTAACTACTTGACTTATTTGTATATATTGGATATTAGCCCTCTATTGGATTTAGGATTGGTAAAGCTCTTTTCCCATTCTGTTGATTGCATTTTTGACTTATTGACAGTGTCCTCTGCATTACAGAAGCTTTTTAATTTTATAAGGGCACATTTTTAAATTCTTGATGTTATAGTACAATCCACTGGTGTTCGGTTCAAGAATTTTCCCCCTGTGTCCATATGTTTGAAGCTCTTCCCCACATATTCCTCTATAAGTTTCAGTGTCTCTGGTGCTATGTGGAGGTCCTTGATCCTCTTAGACTTGAGCTTTGTACAGGAGATAAGAATGGATCAATTCACATTCTTCTCCATGCTAACCTCCAGTTGAGCCAGCACCATTTGTCGAAAATGCTGTCATTTTTCCACTGGATGGTTTTAGCTCCTTTGTCAAAGATCAAGTGACCATAGGTGTGTGGGTTCATTTCTGGNTCTTTAGTTCTATTCCATTGGTCTACCTGTCTTTCACTATACAAGTACCATGCCTTTTAAAATCACAATTGCTCTGTAGTACAGCTTGAGGTCAAAGATGGTGATTCCCCCAGATAGGTCCTTTTATTGTTGAGAATAGTTTTTACTATCCTAGGTTTTTTTGTTATTCCAGATGGATTTGAGAATTGTTCTTTCTAACCCTGTAAAGAATTGAGTTTGAATTTTGATGGGGATTACATTGAATCTGTAGATTGCTTTTGGCAAGATGGCCATTTTTACTACATTAATTCTGCCAATCCATGAGCATGGGAGATCTTTCCATCTTCTAAGATCTTCTTCAATTTCTTTGTACAGAGACTTGAAGTTCTTATCATACAGATCTTTCACTTGCTTAGTTAGAGTCACACCAAGGTATTTTATATTATTTGTGACTATTGTGAAGGATGATGTTTCCCTAATTTCTTTCTCAGCCCATTTATCCTTTGTGTTGAGAAAGGCCACTGATTTGTTTGAGTTAATTCTATATCCACCTACTTCACTGAGGTTGTTTATCAGGTTGAGGAGGTCTCTGGTGGAATTTTGGGGGGTCATTTATATATACTATCATATCACCTGCAAATAGTTATATTTTGACTTCATCCTTTCCAATTTGTATCCCTTTGATCTCCTTGTCTCTTTGGCTAGGACTTCAAGTACTATATATTGAATAGGTAGGGAAAGAGTGGGCAGCCTTGTCTAGTTCTTCATTTTAGTGGGATTGCTTCAAGTTTCTCTCCATTTAGTTTGATGTTGGCTACTGGTTTGCTGTATATTGCTTTTATTATGTTGAGGTATGAGCCTTGAATTTCTGATCTTTCCACAACTTAAAACATGAACGGGTGTTGGATTTTGTCAAATGCTTTCTCAGCATCTAACAAGATGATCAGGTGTTTTATTTTTTTTCTTCAAGTTTGTTTGTATTGTAGACTACATTGATGGAATTCTGTATATTGAACCATCCCTGAATCCCTGGGATGAAACCTACTTGATCATGATGGATGATTGTTTTGATGTGTTCTTGGATTTGGTTTATGAGAATTTTATTGAGTATTTTTGCATCGATANTCANAAGGGAAATTGGTCTAAAGTTCTCTTTCTTTGTTGGATCTTTGTGTGGTTTAGGAATCAGAGTAATTGTGACTTCACAGAATAAATGGGGGTAGAGTACCTTCTGTTTCTATTTTGTAGAATAGTTTGAGTAGATTGGTATTAGGTCTTCTTTGAAAGTCTGATAGAACTCTGCACTAAACCCATCTGGTCCTGGGCTTTTTTTGGTTGGGAGACTATTAATGACTACTTCTATTTCTTTAAGTGATATGTGACCGTTTAGATCATTAAACTGAACCTGATTTAACTTTGGTACCTGGTAACTGTCTAAAAAATTGTCCATTTCATCCAGGTTTTCCAGTTTTGTTGAGTGTAAGCTTTTGTAATAGGATCTGATGATTTCTTTTGGATTTCCTCAGATCCTGTTGCTATGTCTCCCTGTTTGTTTCTGATATTGCTAATTAGGATACTGTCCCTGTGCCCTCTGGTTAGTCTTTTCAAGGACTTATCTATTTTGTTGATTGTCTCAAAGAACCAGCTCTTGGTATCATTGAGTCTTTGTATAGGTATTTTTTTTTCCACTTGGTTGATTTCAGCCCTGAGTTTGATTATTTCCTGCTGTCTACTCCTCTTGGGTGAATTTGTTTCCTTTTCTTCTAGAGATTTTAGGTGTGCAGTCAAGCTGCTAGTGTATGCTCTCTCCTGTTTCTTTTTGGAGGCACTCAGAACTATGAGTTTTCCTCTTAGGACTTTTTTTGTTGTGTCTCATAAGTTTGGGTATGTTGTGGCTTCATTTTCATTAAACTCTAAAATGTCTTTAATTTCTTTCTTTATTTCTTCCTTGACCAAGTTATCATTGAGTAGAGTGTTGTTCAGCTTCTACGTGCATGTGGGCTTTTTATTGGTTATGTTGTTATTGAAGATCAGTCTTAATCCGTTGTCATCTGATGTGATGCATGGGGTTATTTCATTATTTTTGAATCTGTTGAGACCTGTTTTGTGACTGGTTATATGGTCAGTTTTAGAGAAGGTATCTTGAGGTGCTGAGAAGAAAGTATATTCCTTTTGTTTTAGGATAAAATGTTCTATAGATATCTGTTAAATCCATTTGTTTCATAACTTCTGTGAGTTTCACTGTGTTTCTGTTTAGTTTCTATAACGATGATCCTGTCCATTGATGAGAGTGCAGTGTTGAAGTCTCCTAGTATTATTGTGTGCACATCGTGTGCTTTGAGCTTTGGTAAACTTTCTTTAATGAATGTGGATGTTCTTGATTTTGGAGCACATATGTTCAGAATTGAGAGTTCATCTTGGAAGATTTTACCTTTGATGAGTATGAAGTGCCTCTCCTTGCCTTTTTTGATAACTTTAAGTTGAAAGTCAATTTTATTCAATATTAGACCGGCTACATCAGCTTGTTTCTTAGAATCATTTGCTTGAAAAATTGTTGCCCAGCCTTTTAAAAGTGTCTGTCTTTGTCCCAGAGATTGATTTCCTGTATGCAGCAAAATGTTGGGTCCTGTTTACATAGCCAGTCTGTTAGTCTGTTTCTTTATATTGGGGAAATGAGTCCATTGATATTAAGAGATACTAAGGAAAAGAAATTGTTTCTTCCTGTTACTTTTGTTGTTAGAGTTGGGATTCTGTTCATGTGGCTATCTTCTTTTAGGTTTGTTAAAATATTAATTTCTTGCCTTTTTTTTTTTTTAGGGAGTAGTTTCCCTCCTTGTGCTGGACTTTTACCTTTGAAGTGCTGGATGCATGGGAATATATTGTGTAAATTTGGTTTGTCATGGAATACTTTGATTTCTCCATCTGTGTTAACTGAGAGTTGTCCTGGTTCAGGAAAACTAGTAGCCTGGGCTGACATTTGTGTTCTCTTAGGTCTGTGTGACATCTGCCCAGGATCTTCTGGCTTTCATAGTCTCTGGTGAGAAGTCTGGCATAATCCTAATAGGTCTTGCTTTATATGATACTTGATCTTTTTCCCTTACTGCTTTTAATTTTCTTTCTTTGTTTTGTGCATTTGGTGTTTTGATTATTATATAATGGGAGGAATTTCTTTCTCGTCCAACCTGTTTGCAGTTCCATAGGCTTCTTGAATGATCATGGACATCTCTTTCTTTAGCTTAGGAAAGTTTTCTTCTATAATTTTGTTGAAGATATTTACTGGCCCTTTAAGTTGAAAATCTTCATTTTCATCTATACCTGTTATCCCTAGATTTGTTCTTCTCATTGTGTCCTGAATTACCTGTATGTTTTGAGTTAGGATCTTTTTTTGCATTTTGCATTTTCTTTGACTGTTGTGTCCATGTTCTCTATGGAATTTTCTGCACCTGAGATTCTCTCTTCCATCTCTTGTATTCTTTGGTGTTGCTTGCATCTATGGCTTCGGATTTCTTTCCTAGGTTTTCTATCTCCAGAGTTGTCTTCCTTTGTGATTTCTTTATTGTTATTACTTCCATTTTTAGATCCTGGATGGCTTTGCTCAATTCCTTCACATTTTTTTTATGTCTTCCTGTATTCTTTAAGGGATATTTGTGTTTCCTCTTTAAGGGCTTCTACCTGTCTAGCTGGGTTCTCCTGTATTTCTTTAAGGTAGTTATTAATGCCCTTCTTAAAATCCTCTACCAGCATCATGAGATATGATTTTAAATCTGAATCTTGCTTTTCTAGTGCTTTGGGATATCCAGGACTCACTGTGGTGCGAGTGAGTACTGGGTTCTGATGATGTCAAGTAGTCTTCATTTCTATTGGTAAGATTCTTGTGTTTGCCTTTCACCATCTAGTAATCTCTGGTGTTAGATCTTCTTGCTGTCTCTGGCTGGAGCCTGTTCCTCCTGTGATTCTGTAATCCTGTGTAGGCACTCCTGGGAGACCAGCTCTCTCCCTTCAAGACCAGTGCACAGAGGGCTGTGGAACAGCTCTGCCTCCTGGGTGCAGAGGTAGGCCCATAAGACCCTGTCCCAGCTGGTATGCTGCTTCTGTGGCCTGTGCACTCCTGAGTGGACCTGCCTTAGAGAGTCACCAGAGAGAAAATGGTGATCTCACCTGATTTCTGGTGTCACACACTTCCTGGATGCAAACTCTCCTCTGGCAGGGAAGGTGCACAGAGGGCTAAAGATCAGCTCCACCTCCTGGGTGCAGATGTAGGCCTGTAGGACCCTGTTCCAGCTGGTATACTACTTCTGCAGCCTTTGCACTCCTGAGTGGACCCGCTTTAGAGAGTCACCAGAGAGAAAACCAGATACCTTCTTGCTATAGATTTCTCCTAATACATTGACACCAGAAGTGAATAAAGGAATGTATACATTTCTTCCCTGTTTCACCTCTAATTTTATTAGTTGATGTCTTATATTGTGGTTATTTCACTAAGATTTTATAGATCTTGCTTACCATTCCAATGTGTCAGCTCCTTGTTTCGGTTCCTTTAGTTCGATATCATTAACTTCTACCATAATTCTTCTTCTTTTCATCTAAAATTTTGAGGTTTATTTGCTCTTATTTTCCAAAAACCTTGTTGCTCATCAATTTACTAATTTGAGAATTCTCAATTCTTTCAAATATGAACACATGTAAAACGCACACTGATGAAAGAACCAGTGCTAATGGTTCAGAGCGCTTAATTATCAAAAACTTTATTTGTATTGAAGCATTTTCAGAATTTCATATGAATACACTCTGTTTACAATGTTTCTAACCCTCTCTCCTCTCTCTACCTATATCTTATTCAAATTTCTATCAAGTTCAATTATTGTTATTAATATTATTATTATCCAAGTGTGTGTATGTAGTATTATAGCCTACTGATCCCATTTACTGTTGTTTTATTTTCATGTCTTCAGGGCTAAACACTTAGAAGAGGATAGCCTATCAATGGGATCACTAAACACTTAGAAGAGAATAACCTATCAATGGGATCACTAAACACTTAGAAGAGGATAACCTATCAATGGGATCCCTCCTGGAGAAGACTCATTCTACCTCTCTCAGCAGCCATCGTTTGCTTATAGCTGCTCACCTAGTGGTGAGGCATTATAAAATTTCCCCCATGTTGACAAGCATCATCATTATGTATATTTTCTTTAGGCAACCATATTGTTTAGATTTCATGGATTTAGCTTCACTGTAATATGTAAAAGAAACTAGCTCACACCACTTTTCCCAGTCATCTGACTCTTCCAATGTTTCCACCACTTCTTCTACGACATATCTCCTGAGCGTTGGATTTAGGACACTTTTTTTTCGGACTGGTTGTGAATTCTGAAGCAACCTTTATCTTCTGTAAAAAGAAATTTATTTGATAAGCAATTAGAGCTACATTTATCTGTGCATATGAGGATAATTATTTACAATAGAATACAGTTAGAAGTTACATTGGTTTAGGAAAATCAAAGTAGTAAGTTCTCTAGGGTCCATTATCTTACCAGATTATAGTAGGTAATTGACTAGATTTACAGTATCAGGCATGAATTCCTTCCACTGAGTGTGCCTTGAATCCAATTAGGCAGCTGTTGTTTAGTTACAAGATAAAAGAACCACTGTTGCGTTATTTGATATGTCTTGCCAGGTCAGTCATTTCTAGCGTTCATGGGCTTTATAGCTGGTTATAAGTATTGATCACTTTTCTCTCTTGGCAACCTACATAGAATCTTGAAAGACTATGACAGCTTGTCCTTAGTGAGGAGGCTTCTGGGTCAGTCACAAGCTGAATTAGAATAGCAAACAAAATATCTTTCGCCAAGCATGGGAAACTTCCCTTTAAGTTACTGATGAGAAAAGTCCAAAAAATTCCCCTTGTACATAAACTATTGCTGTTCTCCTGGTTTCCTCCCAGAAATTAAGACCCTATTGCTGAAAACACTTCAAAAACAGAAACTGGAGAAATTTAGTAATTTTATATTATTTTGGAAATGAAACTCAGGGCTTACTCATCAAAAATCACCAACTGAATTGAGAAATAAATGTTAGTTAATATTTATTATTATACCTAGCTTTCTCTCTTTTCTATATACCTTTCTACTAGACTTCAATGCAAGTGGAGGGTACCTTCAGAGATTCCTGTTGCTGTAGTTTACTAGTATTAATATCATATTTAAGAGAACCTTAGCCCATTATCCTTCACACCTGCAATGAGCCAGGACTGCACCATCTGGTTCACTGTGCTGACTCAGCACGGTGTCTCTCTAGTGTTTGCCATAGCAAAAGGCTCATAGTGTATAGCACCAATCTACTATAATTCAAATTTCCTAGCCTGAAATATACTTATATATTCAAAAACTACCCTTCCTGAACTGCTCACTTTGTTTCTTAGGGTAGTTTTAGGGATATATAATAGTTCACATCCTAGAACAGATATATTCTGTATATATGACATTGAGCAAGTCACTCCATTTTTCTATTTCCAGTTGCCAGAAGCATAAAATGGTTTTATGACAATATAAGACAATACTAGGAATTTTATAGTATATACACCAGAGTTCTTATGCCAGTAACACACTAAAGTTACTCTATATGCTGGAATACATAACCGTTTGACTATGCACAATTTACCTAAAATTACTAAACTGTTCTAGAAATCATTTTAATTGACTCATTATCTATAACACCTTATTACTGCCTGTGTTACTGAAATACCTAGAATATTCCTCTTAAACATTACCCACTACCCATTACAGTGGATCAAAATTGTAATCCAAGCACTCAGAAGGCTGAAACAGGATGACAACAGTGGTTACTTAAGGAGACCCTGAATTAAAGAAAAAAAAATCAAATAAATAATTGCTACAATTTTATTACTCATTTTATTAATTTTTTTAAATTGGGGTTATTTTAATTGTCATTTCTCTTTTTAAAAAATGATATTAATTTATTTATTTAAGCACCAAATAGCAAGTAACTTCTCTATATGCTGGATCCAATGAATGCTAGGTATCCAAAAATAGCCCATATCCTCCTTTCTGATATACCTTCACTTCTGACGTGAGAAATCATTAGTTTAATGGGAGAAGTGTTGTGCTTCTTTGGTTATGTACTGTAGAAAGATGTGTTTCATCTACCTCAGGAAAAGTAGTAGTTATCTCTCTCCTACATTGCATGGAGATTCATTTCAGCAAACTTTTCTTCATAACACATGAAAGTTAACCTCCCCTATTTGCAATATTTTGTAGGTTATTCAAACTCAGCCTTGCCAATGATCTTTTTAACATCATTTTATCTCCATATAAATACTTCCCACACTGTTTTGTTAGCCTCATGTTATGGCAAGTTAAATAAATTCCCAATGCCACGAAGTCAAGATTATCACCAAAGCCGAGACCAGAACTAAACTACCTTCCAAATTTCTCATAGTTATTGTAAAATCGACAAGGAATATAATAACTAAGTGTTGAAATAAAGGATGCTTTAATTTATCCATTAAGCACACACGTGATTTGCCCAAAGAGAAGATCAGTGGAGGGACTAATTTCTACAGATGGCTTGAAGGTGTGAGACACGAGCTTGACTTGAGGAAGAGGATAACTTAGACGACAGATTAAAACTTGCTTTGCTTAGGAGCATGAAGAAGCATTTCTGAAGCAAAGACTCTCTGTTGAGAAGCAACGGAAGCATAGGCAGACAAAAAGAAAGGCCAGAACTTTAAAGGATATGAAAGCTAAATGGGGAATTTTAAATTTGTGAAAAGCAACTCTTTTTAAGTAAATCTTTAACATTTTCTTCACTCTATTTTTAAGGTGCTCATTTTCCTTAGATTCTTGGAAATCTTTATATATTCCTCAAATGTCAACTGGAATGCTTTTATCCTCAGGATCCAGTCCCTACGGACACCAAATGGATGAAGCATATCTTCCTCCCACAATTCTTAACAAGAGAAACAGCACTTCTCCTATTAATTTAATAATTCTCATTTTAGAACTGAAGAAACACTAGAAAGCAGGAAAATGACCGCTTGGTTAGCTGGGTGATTGCTTGCTTGCTTGCTTGCTTGCTTGCTTGCTTGCTTGCTTGCTTGCTTGCTTGCTTGCTTAGATGATTACTTAGTTGGTTCATTGGTGGGTTGGTCGGTTGGTTGGTCAGTCAGTCGGTTGGTCAGTTGGTTGGTCAGTCAGTCGGTTGGTTGGTTGGTTGGTTGGTTGGTTGGTTGGTTGGTTGGCTGAGTAATTGCGTGGGTGATTGACTGACAGACTGTTTGGTTGTTTGGTTGCTTGGTTGATTGGTTGGTTGGGTGACTGGTTGGTTTGTTGGTTGGTTGCTTGGGTGGGTGGGTGAGTGAGTGACTGCTTGGTTAGGCAATTGGTTGGTTAGTTGCTTGGTTGGGTTGTTGGTTGATTGCTTGATTGAATAATTGGATGGAAGATTGGTTGCTTGATTGGTTGGTTAGTTGGTTGGTTGGTTGGTTGCTTCCTTGCTTTTGCGATTGGTTGAAAGATTGTTTTGTTTGGTGTTTGGATGCTTGGTTTCAGAACCCTGACATTCATTTGAATCTACACATACACAGACCACTTCATAGATGTTTGATGGCTAAGTGGATAAATAAATAAGTTATTTGGAAGAAGATTAATGACAATGGAAGTAAATCTAAACTAAAAACACACATAATGAAGAATGGGATAAAGTAGGAGGCACTTGGTGTCAGTTAAATTGCTTAGATTTTGTCAGGAGTATGATTTGAAAATAAAGTAAGTTTGTTATGCTACTAGCTGTTGCTGAATCATGAAGATATGATAGAGGACAACTCAATGCTGTGACTTTTATTCATCTGTAAAAAAATGATTGTGAAGAATTACCTTAGCTTGAATGGGTTTCATAAGGGAGGCAAATATGATTTAGTTAGAATCAAATGTTATGAGATGATAATTCCTTAGCATTTATTTTAATGAGTCTCATCTTCATATGCTAGCAGAAGGCTTGAAAATAGTTAAAACAAAATATTCAAATCTTCCTCTTTCTTGGTAGACATGATTAAGAGGAATAATTGGAATTTATAATGTAAAAGCACACTATCTTTCAAATATACAAATAAGTATCATAGATTTGTGAGACATGACATTTCAGAGGCTTTTGTTTCATTCTTTCTTGGTTACCATAGCATAAATTAAAAGAATATAGAGTCCTTTGGACGTGGAAAGTAAGAAGTAATTCTTATGGTCCAACTCTTGTGTCCTCAAGCAATGAAAGATGTTGATGGTGCCAAATACTTAAGATACATTATTGCACCAAATGAATTGGCCTAAATGGAATTTTGTCAATCATGCCTAGTGGGATCACTGTATCTCCCTTGCTGAAGAATGAGCAAGTTATTAAGAAGAGAGTGAATTCAAGTCAAATTAAACATTAATATTTATATTTCCCTTTAAATATTTTACATCCATGAAATCGTCCATTTTATGTGGGGGGAAATAGGTTATTTAATTGATTTTCACCATTTCTCAATGAGTACCACCAGCTTCAGGCAAAATTCATTAGAGTAACATCTCTAGCAAAATGAAACACAAAACAAATGTACACTTACATTCAACATTTGGAAATTCAAGCTCTAGGCTGATGGAAATGACTCACATTTACTGCCTCTCATTAAAATCCAAGGCCAAAGCAGAGAGGATGTGTCATTCTAAATGAGCAAATATTTCAACTGTTGTTCACACAGATTTTTAGTTATCAATGTAAGTAGATAATTTGTGGCAAAAATCATCTATTATGTAACGAATCTCAGAAATACATAATAGTGTATAAAAACATACATATTAAAATTCAAATACAAATAAAAGAAGAACTTCTGCTAAAAATACAACCAATGAATGTCATATTTACGCTTAGTATCATTTCCAAATGTTAAACAAGTATTTGCTTATCTGTATTCTCTATTTTTTAAGGAAAAGATTCTTAATTTGAGTGTTTATCATATAGTTATAATTTATTCAATGTAGCTCAAGAAATATTACTTTAATTTATTTTGTTTTGGATAGTTAACTAAAAGATCTTTCAATTTTACAACATGTCAATGGTATTAAAAATACTTGATTTAGAAAATAAGTATAAAAATTAGCTAGTTTCAACCCCAAGACCTCTAATCATTTTCTTTACTGAATAAAACTGCGGGTTTCAGTTTTTCTCTGTGAAAGTGTCATAAACAAGCACCAAAACCAGACACCATTGTAGATGCCAACAAGAGCTTGCTGACAGGAGTCTGATATAGCTACCTCCTGAGCAGCTTTTCCAGTGCCCAACAAATACAATAGTCAATGCTCATAGCCATCCATTGGACAGAACACAGGGTCCCCAATGAAGGAGCTAGAGAAATACACAAGAAGCTGAAGGGCTTGCAGTCCCATAGAAGGAACAACAATATGAACTAACCAGTACCCCCAGAGTTCCCTGGAACTAAACCACCAACCAAAGAAAACACCTGGTGGTACTCATGGCTCTAGCTGCATATGTAGCAAAGGATGGCCTAGTCGGTCATCAATGGGAGGAGAGGCCCTTGGTCCTATGAAGGTTATATGCCCCTAGTATAGGAGACTGCCAGGGCCAAGAAGAGGGAGTGGGTGGGTTGGTGAGCAGGAGGAGGGGGAAGGGATAGGGGGCTTTCAGAGGGGAAACTAGGAAAGGGGATAGCATTTGAAATGTAAATAAAGAAAATATCTACTAAAAAAAAAAAAGAAAAATAGCTAGGTCATATAGAGTGACAAAGAATAACTCAGTGACAAAGATAGAGTATAGCCTATGTCTTCAATTAAATGTTCCTGTCAATCAACAAAGAAAAGATTGATTCCAGAATAACCTTAGCATGGGCATGGTTTGTCTAGGACTCCTTATTTAGCAGGTATAACAAAGCAAAAGAGTGTCAAGATAATAATAATAATAATAATAATAATAATAATAGTAATAATAGTAATAAAAAGTATCTGTGTAAAACAAAAGTGTCTAACCAAGTACCAGGAAACTTTCTTTAATGACCTAGAAATCTATGGCCATATACCAATGCCAGAATCATGTAATCTAACATATCCCAGTGTCTCTCATTATGATTATGGTCATTCTAGATTTCATTAATATCTGATAAAGTACTCCACTACCAGAGGCTCCCACGTGTTCTAATTATGCATTATGCATGACCTTCACGCGTGTAGTGAAGTATCCCAGTGGCCTTTTGTTCACCGTAGGGATGGGATGTTTGTTCCTTTCTGTAGCACTGTAATGAAATGCCTGATGAGAAGCAATTTAAGGGAAGAACAATTTCTTTCCTCGTGGTTTGAAGGGTACAATCTATTGTGAAAAGGAGAGCATAATGGCGTGTTGACCTACCGTGGCCTGACCTAGTGGCAGCCACTTGCTCACACTTTGGTGGAATATGAAGCAGGGGCAGGGCACAAAGTGACACCAGACTTCATCTTCCCTGTTTGCACACAGCCTGCTCATGAGCTCAGTGGAGAGAATCCAGAAGTGCTATTTGTTGCCTGTCCTCCATGGAACTTTACTGTAACCCTTCATGACTTCCTGATGCCTAATGTCTTTCATGCCTACAAAATGAACATTACATTGTGATGCTAATTCCTGCTACCAGCTCTAGATATAGTTCATCCCGGTTTAGACTACAGCTTCAGTGGACTGTGTGTGCCTTCATGGCTTTACCTGAGAAAATTCTTCCCTGGGTGATTGTTTTAGAGAAAGAAGCCCTTACTATGACCTTCTCAATTCAGGATCTCTCCTTTCAAATACATTTCACTTTTATAAGTTTTTAATGGGTAGGTTCTTTCCTTTAAGGTACCTCTCCTTTTGTTCCAGTGCCAATTTTGATGTTTCTCCTTAATTTCACTAATTGTTTTCACAACTAAAACCTTACACTGGCACCCTTGTTCCAAAAATTTAACTCAGTTCTCTGTCTCGTTCTCTCTCTCTCTCTCTCTCTCTCTCTCTCTCTCTCTCTCTCTCTCTCTCTCTCATCAGTTAGCTGTGTATCCGCCTATATATCATGATGCCTTGAAATTTTCTCTGAACACAATATTAGTTACTTTTGAATTCATTTCACTATCGAATTTTTAAGACACAAATAAAATATAGCAAGGTTCTGACAGAATATAGCATCAGTGGACTCCAACCTATTTCCTGACAGAGTATTCATTTCCCTCTGATAACTCACAAACCTTGCCTCAACTGTTTGTATTTCTATCAACATTCTGATCTATCAAACTCATAAAACTTCTTTGTAGCTATACTTAAAATGTTCTATTATCTCTCTAACCAGCTGCAAACCCTTCCACATTCCTCTTGCAAACTCTGTCCGAAGATCCATAACCTACATGGTCAGGTTTATCTCAGCACTAACTGCAGGTCTAGCACCTTCTTTCTGTATCAGTTGTTTTTTGGATAACTGTGACCAAGAAAAAAAGAAAGAAAAAAAGAGAGAAAGAAAGAAAGAAAGAAAGAAAGAAAGAAAGAAAGAAAGAAAGAAAGAAAGAAAGAAAGAAAGAAAGAAAGAAAGAAAGAAAAATTTAAATGAGAAAGGGTGTATTTGGGGAATAATTTAGAGAAATACAGTACATTCTGTCAGAGAAGTTGTGGCTGCATGGTCATCAGAGCTTGCCCATATCTGGGCAATTTGGAATGCAGAAATAGGACAGAAAGTGGAGTTTTAGTATAAACCTCAAGGCTTACCCCCCAGTACCTCATTTGCTCCAGTTAGACTGCATGTCCTAGAGGATACAGAATCTCCTATGATGTCACCACCAGTGGATACCAAGTGTATAAAAATATGAGCCTATAGGAAATATTTCACATCAAAAGTACAATATATAAGAGGATTCATATGTGTACCTTTTGTTTCTAAGAGCTCTTTTAGATTCAAACGATACTTAAGAGAGATGCTTCATGTAAAGTAGAATAATGAATAAACAGGACAATTCCAGTGCAACCATGTTGCTGACCACTGAATTTTCCAATGCCCATCATTCCATCTGCTAGACAAGATTCATTTTCCATGCTGTTTATCAGAGAGCGTTTCTTGCTGCTGGTTGACCTTTAATATACAATTTTCTGGAATTTGGGACTCAGCCTGACAGTATTAGGAAGTTGTGGAAACTTTAAGTAGGGTGTAGTGTGAGGCAAGTATAAAATTATTTAAAAGTTTCATAAAAGGTTAAAGTTGGGCTGGCGAGATGGCTCAGTGGGTAGGAGCACTGACTGCTCTTCCAAAGTCCCTGAGTTCAAATCCCAGCAACCACATGGTGGTCACAACCACACATAATGAGATCTGATGCCCTCTTCTGGCATGTTTGAAGACAGCTACAGTATACTTATGTATAATAATAAATAAATCTTTTAAAAAAATGTTAAAATTGTTCATGCAAGGTAAAAATCAAGTCAGAGGACCTGTTCATCATTTATCTTCTGTTTATATTTCAATTGTGGCACTCCCTAAGCATGAACTTTTAGTCTTATTAGGGAAACAGTTTTTACTCTAAAACATCCAAGTCTTCAATTTTGTTTTTTACAATTTTAAAATTTTCACTTACATATTAATTATGTGTGGTCCTATGTTATATAAGGAAATTTTCATACAAATATTTACTGCATATTGAGCATTCTTTCAGCCACATACCAGTACCTTCCCCTTACTCCTCCCTTTGCTGCTATACCCTCCATACCCTGAGACAACTTTTCTATCACTTATATTATTTCACATATGTGTATGAAATCTAGGAACGACAAGTGAAAGGAAATTTATAACTATCTTTCTAAGACCGGCATAATAAGTACCTCTGACTGCACCCATTTTCCTAAAAATGTGATACTTTGTTCTTTGTGGCTGAAAAACTTCCATTGTGTATGTCACATTTTATTTACCCATTCCTCTCTGTGAGAGCACACAGGTTTCTCCCGTGAATAGTGTTGCATTAAACATTGATGTGCTTGAGTTTGTGAAGCTATGTCTTGGGAGTCCTTTGAGTAATTTTCCATGGGTAGCATATGGCTGGATCACATGGTGCTTTTATTTTGTTTGTTTGTTTATTATTTCCTTTTGAGGAACCTCTATTTTATTTCCATACTGGCTAAACTAGTTTACATTCTCATCAGTAGGCTATAAGTGTTCCAATTTGTCACATTCTATCCAATATTTTTCATATGTTTTCATAGTGATTGATATTTTGGTGGGAATAGGATAGGCTCTCAATTAAGTTTTCATTTGCATTGGTGATTAGTGAGCCTAAAATTATGTATATATATATATATATATATATATATATATATATATATATATATATATAGAGAGAGAGAGAGAGAGAGAGAGAGAGAAAGAGATGTATATGTATAAATGTGTTTATAAGCATGTGTATATATATATATGTGTACATGTGTACACATACATGTATGTATATATACATATTATATGTGTATATGTGTGTTATGACATTGGTTTTTATATTTTGATAACTACCTATTTAATTTCCCCCATCTATTGATGGGGTTGTTTTATTTATTCTTTGAACTTTGCATATTCTACATACAGACTCTCTGCCATATGTGTACCTGTCAAAGATTTTCTTATTCTGGGGGCTGCTTGATTAACATGATTAATTTCTATGTACAAAATATTTTAACTAAATTTGTCATGTATTGATATGACTTCCAGAGGAAATAGAATCTCATTCAGAAAATTCTTATCTGTGCATTAATCTTGAATTTTTTTTCTACTGGTTCCTTAAATATTCCAGTGTCCTCTGTTTTACATTGACTTCTTCAACCTATTTAGAGTTGATTTTTGTATAAATCAGGGAGATAGATCAATTTTCATTTTTCTATTCATATATGTCCAGTTTGTGAGGACAATTAGATGAAGAGGTTCATTTCATTGATGTGAATTTTTGGCATATTTCTGTTGTCAGATGGCATAACTGCATGGGCTTATAATAGGGTCATCTGTTCTATTCCACTGATATCTAGGGCTGCTTTATGTCAGTACCATGCTTATTTTGCTGTTATCACTCCAAAATGTAACTTGAAATCAAGTATAATGATACAACGAACATATATTTTTGGTGTTTGGGATAGCTTTAGTATACAGGGTGTTGTGCACTTCTGTATGAAGTGTGAATCTTTTCCTATTAAGAATATGGTATGCTATCAAACAAAAATCCTAGTATTAGGCATGATAAACCTTTGAAATTATTGGTTAGAAGAGTACGAGCAACTCCAAAAAAATGTAGGCTATTTATTGCTAATGTCCTTAGTTGTCTCACAAAATTTAAAATTAAGTAACTATTGATGAAGATACCATGCACTTTTTTTTTAGTGCAGAGTTCTTTTTATATATATTTTATTTTTTAAAATTATTGTATTAGATACTTTCTTCATTTACATTTCAAATACTATTCTGAATGTCCCCTATACCCTCCCCCCACCCTGCTCCCCTACCCACCCACTCCCACTTCTTGGCCCTGGAATTACTCTCTATGGGCCATATAAAGTTTGTAAGACCAAGGGGCCTCTCTTCCTAATGATTGCTGAATACACCATCTTCTGCTACATATGCAGCTAGATACACAAGCTCTGGGGGTACTGGTTAGTTCATATTGTTGTTCCACCTATAGGGTTGCAGACTCCTTCAGCTCCTTGGGTACTTTCTCTAGCTCCTCCATTGGGGGCCCTGTGTTCCATCCAATAGCTGACTGTGTGCATCCACCTCTGTGTTTGTCAGGCACTGGCATAGCCTCACAAGAGGCTGCTTTTTAACACAAGAGTCGGAACAATCAAGGTGGATCTGACTGGAAAGCTCCTTCTCTAAGAAATAATATTTTTGTTGTTGGTGGTTATTTTCGAGACAGAGTTTCTCTATGTCGAACTCAGAAATTCGCCCGCCTCTGCCTTCCAAGTGCTGGGATCAAAGGTGTGCACAGAAATAATTTTCAGGTGCTGAATATGACCAACACTAAATGTACTCATCAGATCATATTTAATATTAATGGGGGTGTGTAATACACATGCATAATTGTAATTTTTAAAAGAAATGATGCAATTGAGAAGGAAAATAAGGATATGGGAGGAGTTGGAGAGTGTAAAGAGAGGAGGAAATTATGTAAATCTGAACATATATATTAAATACTATAGTGATTTTGATTGGTATGACATTGAATTTATAGGTTGCCTTCGGTAATACAGTTATTTTCATATCATCAGTTTTTCCAATCCATGAAAATACGAGCTTTTCCTAGCTCCTTGTGCTTTTGGTTTCTTCAGGGTTTCAAAGTTTTCATTGTAGATAATTTTGCTTCATTTTTATTACGTATACTGCAAGGCACTTTTTTGAGACAATTATGAACAAGATAATTTATGAGATTTTTCTTAACATGAATGCTACAGCTATGTGACATGTAAGGTCTAATCATTTTTATATGTTAATTTTTTATCCTACCATTTTGATAAAATGATTGTCAACAGCAACAGTTTCTTAGAGACATTTTATGGTTTTTTTTATGTAGTAAATCATTTAATCTGTAAGTACATTTTGACTTCTTTTCCTATTTGAATACTTTTTTTCCCTTCTCTAGTCTTATTGCTCTAGCTAAAAATTCAAGTCCTAAATGGAAATAGAATGGATAAAGTGGACAGCCATGTGTTGTTCCTGACTTTAGAAAAACGCTTTGATTTTTTTTTCCATTTACTATAATATTATTGGCTATAGCTTTCATTATATGGAAATCTGTTCCTTCTCTTCCTGGTCTTTCATAGATTTTATCATGAAAGGATGCTGGGTTATCACAAAACCTTCCTGCATCTATTGTGATAATCATATGATTTATGTCCTTCACTCCTCTTATATGTTGTCTTCATTCATATATAGTTGAAGCACCCTAGAGTTTCTTGAATGAAGCCAATTTCATCATGCTAAATATTTTTCACGTGTTCTTGGACTTTGTCAGAGATCTCTAGTTTCCTTTATGTTGCTAAGTCTATATTGTGTTTTGGTATTAGAGAAAGAGTAACTTCATGAAAAGAACTTGATAGCATTCCTCTTTTTTGTTTGGTTTTGTTTTGTTTTATGGAAAATTTGGAAAACATTGCTGTCTTCTTTAATGGTCAATAGAATTCACTAGAAGTCCATGTACACCTGAAATAGGTTTAGATGAGATTTTATTTTTACTCTTAGTGTTTCATTATTTTTCCCTGCTAAGTACTTGTTTATCTTGTTACTCGCATGTTGGTTTAATCCTGATATGTACCCAGAAAGTCTTTAATTTGGACTCTAAGTCTTGTTGGTATATCCTAATGATTTCTTGAATTTTATTGCTATTTTGCTATTTTCATTTACATCTCTAATTTCATTAATTTAGGTCTTTTATATTTCTGTCACTTAGTTTGATTATTTGTCAATGTTGTTTGACCTATGATGTCATTTAAATCTCAAGTTTCTCTCTTATTTTATTTGAGATGTCTTTTTAATTGGTGAGAGCAAGTTATTGGGAGTGACCAGTATAATGATGGTTTGTTTATCCTGTGAATTTACATACAGAAGTATTTGTTCAGCGAAATTGGATGCTTACATAGTCAATGCCTGTATACTGAGAATGGCTACATTCTCTTGATTGATTGTTCCCTTAATTATCATGGAGTAAACGTCTTTATCTCTTCAGACTAGATTTGGTTTGAAGTTTACTTCATCATATTTTAGAACAGCAACACCTGCTAATTTCTTTTGCTTGACGTACCCTTACCCATCCTCTCCCCAAAGGTACTATTTTACCTTTATGGAGTGCTAGATATCTTTTCTCCATCTTTATCCTATAGGTACCATTTGTCTTTATGGGGAGCTGGAAACCTTCTGTTCTTTCTCCCAAGGTATGTATCCCCCCAAGTTCGAGTGCCTTTTCCCAAACTTTTCCCCTTGACCCCAAAGGACGATTTGTCCTTTGGGTAGTTCATTTCTTAGATGTAAAAATACAGAAATCCTGCTTTTTAATACATTATGCTAATCTGTTGATTTTTCCATTGAATAATTGAGTAATTAATATTTAGAGTTTTATAATTAATATTTAGTGTTTTAATTCCTGCAATTTTATTAAAGTAGCAGTGTTTGATATTTTCTTATTTCTCTATTACTTAAATATAATTTTTAGAGTTGCTTATTCTTTTCTTTTGTGTCAACTATGTTTTTTCTTCCTTCTGTCTAAAGGATTCTTTCAAGTAAGTTCTATAGAACTTAATTAGTTGACATAAAATCCTTAAACCCACTGTTACTATGAGAAATATTTCTTTCTCTGGTAATTGTGGCAGATTGGTTTGCTGAGTATCGAAGGCAGTGGATATCTTTCTCAGAAAATAGGAAAAGGTTTTACCTGAAGACTCAGCCATAACACTACTGGGTAAATACCCAAAAGATGTTCCAACATATAACAAGGATGCATGTTCCACTATGATTATAGCAGCCTTACTTATAATAGCCAGAAGCTGGAAATAATCCAGATGTCCCTCAACAGAGGAATAGATAAAGAAAATGTGGTACATTTGCACAATGGAGTACTACTCAGCTATTAAAAATAATGATTTCATGAAATTTTCAGACAAATGGATGGAACTAGAAAATATCAGCCTGAGTGAAGTAACCCAGTCACAAAAAACACACATGGTATGCACTCACTGATAAGTGAATATTAGACCAAAATCTCAGAATACCCATGATACAACTCACAAACGACATGGAGGTTAAGAAGAAGGAAGACAAGAGTGTAGATGCTTCAATCTTACATAAAATGGGGGAACAAAATAATCACAGGAGGTAGAGGGAGGAAAGGACCTGTGAGGAAGAGAGGAGGAGGGGAAAATAGGGGTGTGGGGAGCCGTCCTCACAATCACCATGGCAAGACGGCGCTGGCATCCGGTGTTCTAACTGGTAAACAAGCGGTCTGCGCATGTGCCGGGTAAATTTCCATCCCTTGNGCCCTGCCTGTCCCGTGGCGTCATCTGGGCNGATAGTGAGCAGCCAACCAGGGAGCTACACGTCNTAGGCGGAGAACATTTCCTATATAAGGGAGAGGGTTTTTCACCTCGGGGTCTCCGCTTTCCTGTAGCTTATGCATTGCCTCTCGAGATGCATTAAAGCTTTACTGCAGAAGGATCCTGATGTGTCGCGTCGTTCTTGCTGGCGAGACAGTAGCGCGATACATGGGGGAAAGGATCAGTTGTTGGAAGGGACAGGAAAGAAGTACAGAAGGTCAGGAAATTGAATAGAAATATGTAGCAGCAGGGGGTAGGGAGCTTGGGTAGCCATTAGAAAGTCCCAGATGCCAGGGAAGTGATTGGTTCCCAGGACCCAGTGGGAACCAATTTTGACTTTAGCCAAAATACCCAACAAAGGGGAGATACAACTTGTAGATACCACCTCCAACAGATAGGCACAGTCCCAGGTAAGGAGTGTGGCCACCCACCCATCTCAAATTTTTTAACCCAGAATTGCTCCTGTCCAAACAAAGGAAAAACACTGACAAAAAGTGGAATAGACTGGAGGAAAGGCAATCCCGAGACCGCACCCCTAAGGAACTATCCCATCTGCAGATTGAAACCCCCAAACTATTGCAGATGCCAAGTAGCACTTCATGACAGGAGTCTTGCCTGGTCTTCCCTGAGAGGCTCTACCAGCACCTGACCAATACAGATGCAGATACTCATACCCTACCGTTGGACTGAGTCCTGGGCCCCAATGGAAAAGTTAACGGAAGGACTGAAGAAGCTGAAGGAAATTGCAGCCCCATAAAAAAGAACAACCATATCAACTAACTGGACCATCAACAGTTCCCAGGGACAACCAAAGAGTACACATGGAGAGAGCCATGGCTGCAGATACATATGTAGCAGAAGATGGCATTATCTGGGATCAATGGGAGAGGAGGTCCTTGGTCCTGTGGAGGCTGGATGCCTCAGCATGGGGGCGGGGGTGCTAGAGCAGTGAGGCAGGAGTGGATGAGTAGATGGGAGAGCACCCTCAGAGAGGCAAAGCAGAAAGGGGAGAGGACAGATATTATGGGGAAGTCCTGAAGGAGAATCTCAGAAAAAAGAATATCATTTGAAATGTAAATGGATCAAATGATTAATAAAAAAATGTTTAAATACATAATTTCAAGAACCCCAGGCTTATGCAGTTTCTGTTAGGAAAGATGTTCTTTTTCTTATAAGTCTGACTTTATGTGACTTGATATTTCTCTTTTGCAGCTTTTTATATATTTATTAATTCTGAATATCTGGGGTTTTGAGTATAAATGTGTGGAAAGACTTACCTGTTTGGGATGCTAAATAGCTCCTGAATCTCTCTATAACCAGACTTCCTAATTTTCTGATATAATTTTAATGAATATGCTTTCTATATTCCTAGTTTGAAGTTCTTTTCTGTCCAAGCTTCACTCAACCTAGTAATTTTCAATGTTCCCAATACATTTCAAATTATCTTTTCATATTGCCTTATTAATTTTTATTTGTCACTGTCTTTAGGCCCTAATACATTACTCTGTCCTCCTTTATGTTGGTGAAGCATTCCAACAAAGTTTTTGTTATTTAAGTTGTCATTCCCAATATTTCAATTTGCTTTTCTTCAATGTTTCTCTAGTCAGACATTTGATTATCCTGCATTGATTCCATTTACATGCATGTGTTTTTTCATGTTCACTTGGAATTCATTCAAAAGTTTGTGATGTTTTTTTAATTATTAGCCCAAACTCATAACCATTCTTTTGAATTATTTTCCTGAAGCTTCATTATGTTACTTTAATTTAAAAGTGTTGGGAAAGGCCATCCAGAGACCACTCCACCTAGGGATTGATGCCATCTACAAACACCACACTATTACTGACGCCAAGAAGTACTTGTTGTCTGGAGCCTGGTATGGCTGTTTCCTGAAAGGTTCTCTCAGCCCCTGACCAACATAGATACAGATACAGCCAACCATCAGACTGAGCCCCAGGATCCCAATGGAAGAGACAGGGGAAGGACTGAAGGAGCTGAAGGGGATTCCAACCCCATAGGAAGAACAACATCAGCTAACTGGACCAACCAGAACTCCCAGAGACTAAACCACCAACCAAAGAGTATGCATGGAGGGAGCCATGGCTCCAGATACACATTTAGCAAAGAATGGCATTATCTGACATAGATGGGAGGGGAGTCTCTCGGTCCTATGGAGGCTTGATACCTCCATAGGTGTAGGGGGATGCTAAAGCAATGAGGCAGGTGTGGTTGAGTGGGCAGAGGAGCACCCTCATAGAGGCAAAGGGAACAGGGAGGAGGGATAAGATGAGGGTTTTGGAGGGGTAACTGGGAAGGGGGATATCATTTGAAATGTAAATGAATAAAATGATTAACTAAAAAAGAAAAGTGTTGTATGGGATTGGCCATTTAGAGAAGAGTTATAATGTCTTGGGGGTTTTGTTTGTTTGGTTTGTTTTTATATTTCTTATGCTTTTGCTTCTGGAACTTTTATATCTGAAGTAAGTTATTTGTTGGATCCTTTAAATCATCCATAACCATTCAGTTGAAATAATTTCAATATTCAAGAGGCAAATATATGATTGGAATGTCATATTTCTCTGTAAATCTGTTGTTTGATGTACCTGTTTTAATCCACAGCATTCTTCTCAGTGGGAAATGCCTAGAAAATAGTCATTTTCCTAGATCAGCCCAATATGAGTTGATAGTAGTAATGAGAAGCAACCACCATTTAAACTTTATCCTTTTACAAAGTAATAAAATACTAATAGTATAATATGTGCATACACATGCATATATCCATATGCATATATATGCATAATTTAAAATAACAAACAGCATAGAGACCAGAGTTTAGAATTCAGTACTTATTAAAAAAAAAAAAAAAAAAAAAAAAAAACAAGGTACAGTGGCACACATAGGTAATTTCTGTGCTGGAGAGGCAGAAACAGAAGTGTACCTTGGGTTTGCTGATTAGCTGGTAATGTATTTAACATACAGCAAAAATCATGTCTCAAAAGGTAGGGTAAAAAGCAATTTAGAATGACAACCAATATCAACTTCTTGCATACACACACACACATATACACACACACAAAGGCACACACACACAAAGACACACACACACAAAGACACACACACAAAGA
Organism: Mus pahari; assembly: GCF_900095145.1. Classification (NCBI taxonomy): domain Eukaryota; kingdom Metazoa; phylum Chordata; class Mammalia; order Rodentia; family Muridae; genus Mus; species Mus pahari. The sequence goes on along the minus strand of NC_034611.1, from coordinate 25,141,636 downwards.
CACACACACAAATAGAGAATAAAAGAAAAATAGAAAAGATAGAAAAGCCACAAAACAAAGCACATCAGACAGAGCTAAACTGCTAAACTGACAATGGACATTAAACAAATGAAGAAGAAATACAAAAGAGAGAGAGCTGAGTGAATGTACAATGTCTGAATGCAGTCATATCCAAATGCAGGTTTCAGTCTCAACTCTGTAGTGTCCCTTTCTTGCTTCTCAGATGTTTGTTACCTCACTGGGAGGTCAGTTCACAGAAACCGATCTCTTTAGTGGGAATCACATATGTTGAAGTGTCTCTTGGCAATCTTGAATGTCACTGTTGCCTCTGCAGCATCTTTCACAGATTCTGGTTTGACTGGCACTTCTAGAGTTAGGTCTCAATGCTGGGAAACCCTTCAGGAGTCCGATTGGGAATGTTGTTCCCCTATGCAGTTCTCCAGTGGGACACATTATAAATGTTGACCCTGGTTCTGGGTAGTCCCTCCCAATCTGTGTCCCCACTGCTTGGAACCTGAGTCTGTAGTCCACTGTAGGCTGCAGCTCCAACCAGTTTTCTACCTTACAGAATAGTAAAAGTATTCTTCTGCCAGGGTTCAAGAGAGCAGTCCCATGACATTTACTCTCTGTTTCCCAAGTGTGTGGTTTTGGGGGAGCCTGTGACTGCTGACTCATGCAGGACCTTTTAAAATAGCATTTCACTGCTGCTCTGCTTAAGTGCGGAAAGAAGAGTGTTTTCCCCAGTGGCTCACCTCCCTCTGTAGCTGCCATAGGCAACATCCTCCATAATCTTTTTTTTTTCCATATAAAATATCACGGAGAGCACAGTAACACTTTTCCAAAGCTCCAATCCTAAGCATGGCTCTAGTCCCTCTTTATCAGGGGGAGGAGGAAGAGCTGCTTAGCCCATGTGGAACAGAATGTATTTTTCTGTTATTCTTTTTAAAGTTTCATATTTCTTTGCTGCTAGGATGACTTTTTTTTTTTTTAACTGACACCTACATCATCAGATAACTGTTATTTAGCTCTCCTGAAGATTCTAGCAGACCGTGCCTACATGGCATCCACCATTATGAATCTGCCAAAAATATTATTTTATTACTTCCCAGTGGGATAGCAAACATCTGGGAAGCAAGAAGGGGACACCAAAGAGTTGAGAATGAAACCTGCATTTGGATATGACTGCATTCAGACATTGTATATCCACTCAGCTCTCTCTCGGCAACAACAAAGCCAACCTTAGACACTGCATCCAGTAGACTCTCTCACTAGATACCCTATTCCCTTGCTTCCATTTTCCTCTGGTATAACAAAAGAAGCCAGTGTGTAATCTGGATTATAAAATAAAAGACATAGGGTGTGTATTACGCCTATAAATCAACATCAATCGACACTGTTGCTTATATTCAGTGGTCATAGCCCTAGTAAGAGCAGCTATGCATCCCTGACCTCAAGCTCTCTCCCAATTCCAGAAATCTCATCCTCTTCTCTGGCTCCTCCAGACTTCTCCTGTACAAGACAGTCAATTGTCCTCCATTGATCAGAATCCAACAACACAAGAAATGTCAACAAATGATTGAAAATAAACCAACATATATGATAGATGTCATTACAGGAAAGTGGTACTTATAAACATATTAGTGGATATTTAACTAAACTAGCATAGGTATCAACCACAACTTCAAGCCTATCTCCACCAAAAATTAGTAAACAATGATCCATATACTGTCATTCTGTAACAGCTTTTCATTCTTTTCTCTTTTTTTATTAGATATTTTCTTTACTTACATTACAAATGTTATCCTTTTTCCTAGTTTTCACTCCAAAAACCACCATCCTCCTCCTACTCCCCCATGCTCACCAACCCACCCACTCCCACTTCCTGGCCCTGGCATTCCCCTATACTGGGTCATAAAACCTTTACAGGACCAAGGGCCTCTCCTCCCAATGATGACCGACTAGGCCATCCTCTGCTACATATGCAGCTAGAGCCACGAGTCCCACAAGGTGTTTTCTTTGGTTGGTGGTTTAATCCCAGGGAGCTCTGGAGGTACTGGTTAGTTCATTTTGTTGTCCCTCCTTTGGGTCTAGAAACTCCTTCAGCTCCTTGGGTACTTTCTCTAGTTCCTTCATTGGGGACCCTGTGCTCCATCCAATAGATGGCTGTGACCATCTACTTCTATATTTGTCAGGCACTGGCAGAGCCTCTCAGGAGAGAGCTATATCAGACTCCTGTCAGCAAGCTCTTGTCATTCTTTTCTTGCAACATTGCAAGCCCATTAAATTATAGACTTTTTTGGTTTTTGGTTTTGGTTTTGAATCATTGGTTATTTATTTATACCTATTTTTAATACCTGACAGAAACCATATATTGGTAGTATTTTTATAATACACCTCCAATTTCCAACTGTTGTGCCTTGCAACAAAGAATGTTTGCAGAATAAATAAGAAAAATAGATTATTTTAATTACCTGATATTCATAAAGCACTGTAATAATATTTCTCCTATGCACATGGCTGGGAAGGGATTCACAGAGCAAGCGACTCTTAGAGGGTGTGATAAATGCAGTATGATGGTAATAAACTTAGACTTTACCTGTCATTGAAGAGCATTATTTCCACCATCCAACAAGTAATTCACTTATTCTTATTTACAAGAATGTGAATACTTTAAGATACTCGCCTAATTTCAAACAGCTGGCAAATCCTAAATTACTTGAGTCTATTTTTCTTTTATTTCCCTGTCCTGTTTTTATGGAGGCACTGACTTAATGTCTATGTATTTATAGAACCTTAAGAACTCGATACATTGGTAAATAAGATGAAAAAGTCCTTTTCTTCATTGAGTGAGCATTCAAAGTTGCAAAGATAAGAAACGGAGATAATTAACTATGATACATAATATGTAAAAGTCTTTATTTTTAGGTTAATTCAGAGAAAAGGGATATAACCAAGGGACTGACTATTCTACACTGGACAGAAGAGACTACTCTCAGAGCTAACTAGGCATTTGTCTGCCCACTTAACACCATTTGAGTATGTCAGAAAGTGGAATACCTTTCATCAGGCACATGCACTACTTCTTGGGAAGCTCTTATATTTGCTGTGGCTCTCTGTTTCCATGACAACTTCCATTGTCCAGATCTGTGTTTTCTCACATTTTATTAACCAGAAAATTTTTCTGATTTAATCTGTCTACCTTCAGTCATTTCCCTTCTCACACTCTCCTGTCCTCCATGAAAAGATTGATTTTAATTGTTCTTACTTATATTATGTTCTGGCAAGGTATACAGAGGTTGGATCTCAAAATCCACTATAATCTCACAGCTGTAGCTTTGAATAGGGCTCAAATAAATGTAGTTCCCCCTTTTTATAAAAGGATGTTTGGTTAATGAACTTCATTTTATGAGAAAATGTGTCAATAAAGGCAATTTTTATACTTCATAAACTACAGCAAGTTCAACATGATTTTTGCTGTTGTTTTGCTTTGTTTGATAATAACTGGGAATTGAGTCTAGTACCTCAGGAAGATAAAGCAAACCCTCTCCCACTGAGCTACTGTGCCAGCAAATGTTCAGCATATTCATGCAAACTTAAGAGACCATAATGGTGCTACAAAAAGGAAACAGAAAGAGGATTTAAAAAGTAGCCATCAGAAACCTTATTAGGACGTTGGTTTGTATACCATACACAAAAATACTATTTTAACAGGAAATTCTCTGGTTTGTCAGGAAATGTACTTCAATGGAGCAGTTGGATTTAATGAGAAGATATGAAAATAAGTTGAAATTATCTAATGTGTGGATAGTCTATATAGAAAGAATAAGAAGTTGTCTGGTATTACTATAGTCTATAGGATGGGCTCACAATGTTTCTAGAAACAAACAGAAAAAGAAAAAAAAACCAGTCATATTAGCTAATCCTTGCAGGTCAAGTAGCGTCAGCATCTCTAGAAGCACAGGTGATGCCCCAGATTTTCTATCTCCTCTCCAGATGTGCCTCATATTATTCCAAGAAATTGGCATATTGGTAACAAAAGAGGAGAATGCCCCTTTCAGTCCTTACAAATTAGTTTCAAATACAATAAACACAATAAGGCTTTGTCTTAGTAGGGGTTTTACTGCTATTAACAGATACCATGACCAAGGCAAATCCTCTAAAGGACAACAATTTATTGGGAGTGGATTATAGGTTCAGAGGTTCAGTCCATTATCATCAAGGTGGGAGCATGGCAACATCTAGGCAGGCATGATGCAGGCTTCACTGCGAGTTCTACATCTTCATCTGAAGGCTACTAGCAGAACACTGGCTTCCAGGCAGCTAGGGTGAGGGTCTTAAAGCCCACACCCACAGTGACACTCCCACTATAACAGTGACACTCTTCCTCCAACAAAGCTGACCTTTCTAATAGTGTCACTCCCAGGGCCAAGCATATACAAACATCATAGCACAGTGGATAAAAAGCAGTGATGGGCTGCCCCATACTGTTGGAGTCCAAGAATCATGAAAGACTAGGCAGTATGATACAGAAGGAAGAATAACCTGCCCAAAGGAAGCATTTCTGATTTTCCATGGCAGAATAACTACACACATGGCTGAGTACCTGCACCTTAAAACTCAGCGTTAAAAAGATGGAGTTGTCTTTTTGTCCATCTTCAGCCAAAACCAAATGAGTTAATATAATGATAGAGGTGCAGGAGGACAGTGGTTAAGAGTTCATATCGCTCTTTCAATGACCTGAGTTTGGATTCCTGCCCCCATGTCTGGTGGTGCACAACCACCTGTAACTTCAGGCTCAGGGACTTGACATCCTTGAACACGTGTGCTCATGTACACATGCCCACATTTGAATACACAGACATACACACACTTTTAAACATTTTAATTAAAATATAGTTATATTATATCACATTACTGATCCTTTTCTCTCTCTAGTCTCTCCCAAGTCTACTTCCTCCAACCCCTTCCTTATTCTCCCTCACATTAATAGCCTCTTTTTACTTTGATTAGTATTGATATGTATATATGTATGCATGCATAAATATATGAAGACAACCTATTGACTCTGTTTTTATTGTTTGTGTATATATAGTTTCAGGAATGGTCTGTTTAAACTAGACAACCAACTAGGAGGTTCATCTCTGGGAGAGGATAATTCTACCTTTTTACACATGTTAGTTGCCTGCAGTTCTTTGTCTAGGAGTGGAACAACATGTTTCCACCCTTCCTCATTACTATGCCTACTGATATTGCCATTATTCAGGCCTCTTGTATGCAGCTATTTCTGCAAGAGTCTGTTTTGCGGCAGACATCCTGGTACTCTGACTCTTGCAATCTACCTTCCCCCTCTTCCATGATATTCCCTGAGCCATAGGTGTAGGAGCTATGATACAGCCAATTTCTCAGGACTAATGAGATCATGGACCTTAAAAGGAATCTACTACCACCACATTCCTAGACCAGTAAAATTCTTAACTACATTCTCTCTCTTTTTTTTTTTTTTGGCTTTATTTTTTTTTTCCAAGACAGGGTTTCACTGTGTAGCCCTGGCTGTCCTGGGACTCACTGTAGACCAGGCTGGCCTCGAACTCAGAGATCTGCCTGCCTCTGCTTCTCAAGTGCTGGGATTAAATGCATGTGTCACCACTGCCCGGCCTCTTACCTACATTCTAACTCTTATCCTTATAACCACAGAGAAATGTAATCATGTTGAGAGTTACAACCCCTTCATCAAAGAAGCTTCTTTTACAACAAAGCAGAGACTACTGTCCTAAACCACAGCTGGACACAGCGAAGAGATCAATGATTGTGGGGAAGCCAGCAACAATAAATACATCTAAACATATTTTATAATTATAAAAAGTTGTTTGTTCACATGTGGCCATATTGTGGTGTATTTAAAATATTTAAAGCTGTATCTTATCAGATATAAATACCTACATTAATTATGTTTTTACCAATGCCTGTAAAGTCCTAAAATATGCAAGAAAATTAAACCCTCAAACACCTCTTGTAGAAATGTGTAAGCAAGTTGTTTATTCTTTTCACTTCTTATGTGCTAGAGGCCAGGCAAAATTGCAAATGTGCTCTTTCTAGGAATGTAAATGTGATCAATTACATGGCATCCTTCATCTTTGTTTTGGCAGAGATGTTGTTCTAGCTTCCCCAGCTTCTTACTGAAGGTAATAAATGAGGGTACTTTAAATTCATCATAAGGCTAAGGGAGTAGAATAACAGGGAAATTGACAAATCAAAAAAATGACTTGAATATCAATTCTTACTGGAATAATATTTCACAGGGTAACTTTTTTACTTTATTCCTTTAATCTTACTCATTTTCTTGTTGTTATTTCAACAGGCCAGGACATTTTGAGAAGGAGAAAGACAGACAGATACGGACAGTAGCATCAAGGGACCAGAAGATGTGCAGAGTGTGGCATTGAAATGAAGGGCATGTATGTATGTGTGCATGTACATGTGCATGCACACATACACACATACAATGGTGATGAGAACAGCAGGGTTTCAGGGAAGCATGCAACAGTGCAGTATGCAGTTCACTACAACGATGCTTGAGAGATGAAGATAGAACCAGACCAGGAACAACCCTAAAATTATGAAGAGAAAGTATACTTCCCCTTGGCCTTTGAGTGACATCCATGTCCAGTTTTTTTTCCTGTTCTCTTCAGGATATTCAATTGTCAGCTATAATCTTTTCTATAATCAGAAAATGTCTTTTTCTGATATGTGACTGTATTACCGGCATTTTTGCCTTACCTCAGTCGCTAACTCTAATTCATTACTCACAGGATAAAGCATTATACATTACACCACTCCCTGCTAGATAACCTTCAGAGTTTCCAACACACTGCCAATGATACTCAGATTCCCTAATGTTGCCTAAAATACCTACTTGCTAGCTTTCCCCTTTCCTCTTTGTTATTCAGTAATCTGCTCTTGTCTTTTCAATGTGTGTTTATTTTCATGTATAATCTCATATATTTCCTTCCAACTTCATGCCTTTTCTTTTTATAAACCATTGAGTCTAGTTGTGCTGCATGTATGTGCCTTATGTGGGGAAACTCATTGAAACATAAGAATCCTACTAGGATTCTTCCCAGAACTATTAACTGCAAGTACATCCATTGCAAGTACCTCCGGGTAAGGAGTGAGACCAGGGGTTGGGTACCCTAGCTGTGCTGGATTTTTTCTGGCTTCATCTTGCACCTGTAACCACAGGCACTGTAATTCAGGCACGTGGTAGCCAAGACATGTCCACAGGACAGCATTTCACAGTGCCCCTCTGCATCTTCCAGCTCTTTCGTGGCCATCAACTGCACAGAATTGCTTTCCTTTCCCCATGGTCTCATGAGCTTTTGCTGTCATTTTTACTGCTGATGGAAGAAATCGTTACCCATGCATTTTCAATGTGGGGAGTCCATGAAGCTCATCCCACAGATATGAATAGCAGAAAACACTAAACTAACCCTGCTTCTCCCCTAGCTGGCAGTTGGCTCCTGCTTGTCATACAGTTTGGATTCAGAAATACGTAAGTAGTCTGCCTCATCCAGCAGATACGGCTGTGTGTCTTAAACTAGTAATCAGGAATCTGGGAAAGAGACAGGCCCTGGCCTGTGGAGGAGGGAGGAATTTCACTCAATGTGAACTTTAAATTTGCTGTCTTCTGCCTAGTCAGCGTGTCAAGCATTCCGACCTTTGTGTGATGCTTGTGTCTCTTTCTGCAGAACCTTATATTAAAAACTGTTTCATTGTTCCTGGATCTTTGAGTTGTTAATATTTTATTTCCCACACTGAGGATGGCCAGTCTAACTGGGATCAAATGGAACATCTAAGTAATTTTAACCAGCATTTCCCTAATAGGTAAGGATGTTAAACATGTGTTTTATATCTGGTAGCTAGTTGCATTTCTTCTTTTTGAATGTTTTTTTGGTTAGAATCCATGGTCTATTTTTAATTGAGTTGCTCATTTCCTTAACAGTTAGCTTCTTAAGTTTTTTTGTGCTTTTAAACATGAATCCTCTGTCAGATGAATAGCTAACAAAGATTCTCTGCCATTCTGAAGGCTGTCAATTTATTCATTCCCGGGCTAACTCAGGGCCTCTGCCTGGGTCTGAGGATTTCCCCAACAGATGTGGAACTCTTTATACTCCAGTAGTTCTTACCACAGTTCAGTTCCAGTCTAAAACCTGTGTCTATAACTTTCTCTGAGCCACTGAGAGATGTGAAAATCCCTAGGTGCCAGTGGATCTTGCCTCGGTTTGGGGCCCATCCTTACCCTGAGTCCACAGCTTGCCCAAAAGCTCTCAAGGACTTTATCATGTTGGGGAATTTACATTACATATTTTCTCTATCTAACTATTGTTCTGCCTTTATTCTGCTCCACAGCCGACAGTTTCCCTCCCTCCCTCCCTCCCTCCCTCCCTCC
>NC_034611.1:25104069-25133155 GCF_900095145.1 Mus pahari | reverse complement strand
CTTTCTTTCTTTCTTTCTTTCTTTCTTTCTTTCTTTCTTTCTTTCTTTCTTTCTTTCTTTCTTTCTTTCTTTCTTTCTTTCCTCTTCTGGGTTTTAATAAATTTACTATGCTCAAGTCAGACCTTCCTTGATCATTCCATCTAAAATAGCCAGTGTCTCAACTACAGCACTATTTCCCTATTTGATTTTATCCTACATTTTAACACAATCCAAAGTTATGCTTCTCTGCTTGCTTGCCTGTTTACCTAATCACTTATCTTCTGCTCCTCGTATTAGTTATCTATTACCATCCAAAAGATTTAGTAATATAGTCCAGCAACCACTTATTATAATACTCTGGCTGTGGGTCAAAAGTTGAGGTAGTCTTAACTGCTTCTCCTGCAGAACTCTAAATAAACTGTCATCCAAGACGGAGGTCACAAATGGAGGCTTGAGTGGAAATTGCTCCTTTCTAAGCCCACTGGAGTTGTTAGAAATTACCTAAGCAATACATATGGGATAACCAGACCTCCTTATTATGCTCCTCTTCATCCTGCACAGTGAAGTCAACTTTCTTTCTAAACTGAAAAACACATTACATCTCAGAAATTGATCCACAGAAATTCATACAGAGGGTAGCAAGAACAATGGAGCATGCTGATACTGCAATAAAAGTAAGGATTAAGAACCAATGTGCCTGATGAGCAGTACTTTAGTATAAACTTTCTAGCTTTGCTTTATGGTGATAAACAACTGAACAAAATATAAATTGCTCAATATCATGTTTTCTTAGTACCATAATTTTTCTTCATCTTTCCTCTTAGCTGTCATTATTGCTGTTGCTGCTGATGCTGCTGTGATTTACTTCCATTGACTGTTACAGCAGGCAATCCATTCAGCTTCTTTCTTATTCTTACATATGTTCCTAGAGTCATATGACAATGAAACATATACATAATTGCTCACTCCGGTATGGCATTTTAACTGTTTTTATGGAGACATGGGAGATTTCTATTACATGAGAGAAATAAATCATGGCTTATGAATATTTTTTATACTTTACATATGATCATTCTATTTTTAACATCGATTGTAAAAGTTGATATTTCATTATTGATGTCTCTGTGATTCAATGTTGCCTTTTATATACAGCACTTAATTCTTTCTAATACTATGAACATTGAAACTATTAGTGCTTTTGGACCATTAGTCTAACAAGTGATTTACTAAAGAAGCAAGGAGCTAATATGTGTAAAACATTATTGCACCATTGAGCATTTTCTGATGATGTAGTCTTGTTAACCAATTTCCTCAGTTAAATAATTACTAAGGACTCTGAGCTAATCACAAGGCATGTTTTCCTGTTATATGTCTAACATGATTCCTAGATGATGTATGGATGAGGAAATTTAAATCTGGATGAGCTAAGTCCTGAGACAGGACCATACATCCCTTTATTGTCTCTTTTCAGTTCTAGGATCACTTTCACATGATGTGATAGGATTTGAGCATCCCACATTGCTCATTACAGAAACAGCTGTTGCACTCATCTTTGCTTCTGGTGTTGCGATCAACAGTTAGGATGTCCCCTATGTCTCCTTACCGTGTCAGAAGCTTGAGCCTTTCCTGATTTAAAGAAATGATACTGGGTTTTGGTCGACATTAATTCAAACACTGAGTTTCATAGACCAACAAAGCCTTTTGTATACACAACAAAAACAAAGAATTCTAGAAGTGGGGAGGGGAATCACATGGAAAACAGTGTAGCAATGGAGCCATAACAGATCTGGTAATCAGATAAAGGCCAAAGAGTCTGAGACTTTTGCACTAGGAAAAGCAAGTGTGGATCTAGTCAAAGATCTCGTTAGTGGTGTTCAGGTTTGAAAGTTACCTGTTAAGTGGCTCTCTGTAGGACATTTTCAAATCTAGAATATCATAACATCTAAGAGTTCAGTGTATTTATAAATATGGGAATGAGGAAACCTCTTGCCAATATTTATAGCTTAGAGGAAGATATAATACTATGCTTGTGATACTGTTATGTACCCCATTTTTCTCACTGTGTCTCCCCAGAACCTTAGTATGTACATTGCTCATGAGTCTTCTTTTATTATAGATGAAGATGAAGGCACGTGACATTATTGTTAGAGACACAAGCTCAGGAACCAGGAGACTTGCATCAAGATTCTGACTCTACCCACAAAAGCTTCTTATTGATAAAATTATGTTTCATTTTTTCTAAGTTTATCTTTTCTGACCTAAATTAAAACAAACAAAATATAATAGTAACTACACTTTTTATGTTTCTGCAAATTATTTCACACGAGGAAAATTAATATCAGAGGCTCAGTGAATGTAAGATAGCGCTACTGTCAGAAGAAGAAGGGACCAAACACTGATTCAAAATGATGTGGCTGCGTTAAGATAATCAGAATCTCTACAATGGTCCATATTTCCTCTGAAATTGAAATGTAACAGTGCATCTTTCATGAGAACTCACTGCATCATGGGGAGGGCCTCTCAGGCTCCACCAACCTTAGCTTTGGGCCAGATCATTAGTGTACTCCTAATTTGTTTGGGATTTTTTTTTTCAGTCAAGCCCAGTCAACCATCCAGTTTGCTCTGTCATTTTCCTCCCTGCAATCTCTCCTTCATGGAACAGTAAAAGAAATATTTTTGATAATTAAAAAAAAAATGATTCTGGCAGTCAAAGGTCATTATTAACTGATCCTACTCTTCCCTGTATAAAACATTTGCATGTCCTTCTATGATCCAGTCTGAGGAAGGAGAAAATTATAAGGATATAAGTTTATATAATTTGGGGCCATCTCAGTTACAAGAGAAAGGTAACCCAGTCAAATTTCCTTATGGGTAGAAAATGTATATTGACTTAGATAGCTGAAAACCCTAAAAGTATAATTTCTTTAGGCACAACTTAACAAAGAGGAATAATGACATTTTGGTGGGTTGATTATTTTGTCCTTTATTTGGCTCTACTCAGAGCTAGGAGTCTATAGTATAGTCAATCAATTCACATTTTCTTAAAAACAAATTTGACATCTTTTAGTAGTGATAGCAAATTATTATGCTCGATGGTCTCATGTTTCCCACTGAATCCATTACTGTTAGAATACGAAATTTTGGGTTGTTTTTCATGATTTAAAACATTTATGCAGCTCTAGGACTTGGAGATAGTTTCAATAACATTAGGAGGAAAGAGATACAGAACAGGGACAAGTTAGGTCCTCTAGAACAAAACTATAAGATTTGCATTTAAAAATAAAAGACTTCCAGTAGAGAATTCTTCAATGCCAGCACCTATGATTTTTCTGGCCAATAATTTTTTGATCTGTCATAATTCAAGAGATAATAAAACAAAGGCTTCGGAATTATAGTTACAAAGGGGCACAGGTATGCTTGTCAAAGAAGAATAAATGTGGGAAGTTGTCAATAGTCACAAGATCTTACTGGTTTTTGATCTTCAAGGAAGAAGCAAAAGGAATGAGAACATCTGGTGATACTGGAAACAGGACATCCCCAAAATAGACAATAATCTTGGACAGCAATAAGAGATAACTTGAAAACATTAACAAAAGCTGGAATAAAGCTATCCATGCCAATAGTCCCAATAAAACCCCAAGAGCTAAAGAAGTCTAGCACATTTTGCTGGCAAAACAGATTTTCTAGCACCTTTTCCCAGTGAAGGTCTCTACACTGTACAGAACCTGCTAGAATGGAATAAAAATTGAGCAGAGATGGGATAGGATGATTTCAGTCTTACCTAATTTAATCTTCAAAATGATTTCCCAACACTATTACTATAGCCTAGCTGCTGAAAAGCAGTCACTAGTTCAACATCAAGGGGAAAGTTTTATATCCTATTTGTGTAAAATGAGTTGAGTACCACTGGGTACCATTTTGTTTAAGATGTTACAAGGAGTAGTTTGAAAGTAGTTCATACTATAGATCTTGGAACATAGGAAGTTTTTTCAAGCAAATCAAAATATATAGGGTATTGTAGACAAATATACAATATGAGTGATAAGAAACACTGTTAAAAAGCTCTTTTTCCTGTGTAGGAAATAATGAGCAGAAAATAAAGACCATGAATACATTGCTTCTGAAAGACAAGGTTGGAAAATGTAAAGAAAATATTCCAATTATTTTCAGAAAAATCCTTGTGACGTGCCTTGGTAGGTCCAGGGAACTCAAACAATATACACCGAGGGGTGTAAAAAACAGAAAATTGTTTCTCACTGTTGTGAGGTCTGAGACATCAAGGACTAGGGAACCATCAGTCTGTGCAAAGGTTATCTCCTTGGTTAGCATAAGTTTGTGAAAAAAGTCTGAAGAATGAAATAAAGGGAGGAGAAGCAAAGGATGGAGCAGGAAGGTTAGATAGAGAAAGGAATGTCTCTCCTTTCATCTTATAAAGACACTAAACTTTGGGGGTTGTGATACCACTATATGAATTTGAATGTTGTCTTAATTTTCTCTACACTGTTTTGATAAATCGTCGTGATCAAAAGCAACTTGGGAGAAGAGGCTTAATTTCAACTAACAGCTTATTGTCTATCATGAAGTAAAATCAGAGGAGCAACTCAAGTGAAGCAGGAACCTGAAGGCAAAACTGGAAGCAAAGACAATGGAGGAGTACTGCTTTGTTGCTTGATTACTCATGGCTTGCTCAGTCTGATTTCTAGCACCACGCATGTCTACTGTTTTAGCATGGCCTTCCCATAGTGGGCTCGTCCTTTCTGATCAAGCATCAATCAAGAAGATACCTTATAGGCTTGTCTACAAGAGAGTCTGATTGAAGCATATTCTCATTTGAGATTTCTTCTTCTTAGATGACTCTAGCTTTGTCACACTGACAAAAGCAAAGAAACTAAAACAAAATAACCAAGCCATACTCTAGATAGACATTCAGTATTTAACAGCCTAAATAGCTAATATCTCACACTTTTCTTTGGAGACAAAAGTAAATTACCAACATCTTCCAAAAAATTATCAATACTATTAAGTATATTCAGGATGGCCAAAATCAGATTTTTTCCAAGATTCATAGATGTCCATGGTTGCATATATACATAACAAAAAAGCACTGTAGACTTTGACCACCCTTCTAGTTCTCAACTTCAGTGTATCCCATCTTAAGCCCATATCTCATAAACAAAGAGTAATATTGTTAATTATACTAGCAATCAAACATGTTAAGCAATAAGAAACTATTCTACATTCAAAATTTGAAATTAATAAATGTGTTTCTCTCAGCATTAAATGTGGCTTTAGATGTGTTGGTAGAGAAATTACACTGAGGCTTTTAAAGTGAAATTTAAAATAAGTATCTATCCATCCAGGCTTTTTAAGTCACTAACAATAAATAGAAAAATAAACAGTTTCTAGGACCACAGACTACCTAAGATCCACAAGCTAATAAATTATAGCATAGAATTGAATAGGTGTGCTACTCTTGTAAATGGAAGAAATTCCCAGGAGTGACTTCAGGTTGTTTCACTCATATTTGCATTGTATCTTGGGTGTAAGTTTATGTTAAAAGTTGTATGTCTTATGTTATTTCATCTCGTATCTTCCCATGATATTTTGATTGTGACTATATAAAAGCACTTATTACAGTCTACCTGTGGGAGATGTTCATTAGTATGCCTGCCTCTCCCAGAAGATAATGAGCCCTGAAGTGGAGAAATCTTGTCTTATTTGACTTTACATATCTGTCTAAGCATTTGCTTAACAAAAAGAACACTTTCAGCAAATGTTGCGAGCTTGAAGTGAATTAAAGAAATAATTCTAAAATACAGCTTACAAGAAGGCAATCCGACAAGTACTGTTCTTGTTAGCAACATTGACTCAGACAGTGGAAGAGTAGTTTTCGAACACAGTTTCTCAAATCACTATAATGTACAGATGCAAAAGTACTCAGTAAGTATGCATTTTAACTGTCACTAAATTCACTGTTCATTTACTTGTGTAAACTTAAAACTTAAACTCTTCTTAGGTGGCAGTATCTGGGCTTCCATTCTGATCACACTGATATTTCATAAAATAACACTAATCATCAGATGAACATCTATTATTTTCTGAACACTCCGTGGGTGATTTCAATGACTTCTGACCAAGTTTGCTGAGCCAAGTTTGTTGAGATAAACTTAACAGCTGAATGGTGTAGTATTATGCCCAAACCATTTATATTTTTCAAAAAGATTAAAAACACGCCTTTTATAAAATCCAGATATATCATTCCTTGTCATAGCCCAAGGGTCTCAATATTCACAATATCTAAGAAATGGAAACAACCACCTAAATGTCCTGATAAATGGATAATATAATATATATATATATATATATATATATATATATATATATATATACACAGTAGAGAGCTATTCAGGTATAAAGAAAACCTAAATCATGAAATTTTCTAGTAAATGGATGGAACAAGAAAATATTATACTGAATGCAGTAACGCAGCACCACATGTTCTCTCTCGTGTGTGGTTCCTAGATCAAGCTATTCACATGTGAATATACAGCCTGTAGTATTTATAGAAACCAGAGGGTAAAAAGAACTGTGGAGGATCGAGGAGAAGCTCTAGAAAGTGTTATGGCAGGATGCAGGTGTTATGCAGAAGGCAGAAAAGGGGAAAATGAGGTGGGGAAAAGGGTTTAACTTGAAGTTGGAAAAGGAAAAAAATACAGAGGAGGAGGAGTTAGGGGAGAAATGAATAACACTGAGGATTTGTGAAAAAAATCATAAATAATCATACTGTTTTGTGTTTACCCAAAATTACATATTATCTGTGTATAATTAAATGAAGTTATGCCACTAGGGTTTCTCCTTGAGAGCCATAGAATACCCAACAAAACCACCAGTACGAGGCAAGTGAAACAGCCCTTTAAATTGTTGCTCAGAAAAGCTCAAATAATCCCCTAAACAACATACAATACTGCTATTGTCTTTGGTTACCTTTCACAATTTGAATATAAGTCCTTACTACTGAAAACAACATGCATTTCCAAGGCAAAACTAGGAAAAATCAAGCTGGATCTGACCTAGACGTGTTCATCCTGGGAACTAACTGTCTTATTACTGGAAGGCACCTTGCAAGCTGCCATGAAAGAAATGTAATGAGCAGTCCTACTCAACTTGGACACCTATGAACTATAACAATGATCAGAACAGCAGGGTACTTCCAAAAGTGCAACAGAGACACTTTTATCTAAAGGTTAACCAAAAGGAGAATAATTAGAATGAAGGCCCACTAAAAAGAAGAGAATTTATTCCTGCTACTGTCAATCTAGCCAATACCCATTACAGGTTGGGCTATGGTTCCTAGAAAAGAGCTGACTACTACCACTTTTCCAAACCTAAACCACTTCTAATTTCATTTTTGCAGCAAACAGAGACCATTACAAAATCCATTATAAATGGGTTAAAGGTCAGAGAAACATTGACCTGATAGGCGCCCAGCCTGAAAGCTACAAGGACAATATGACTACAACACATAGAAGCAAGGGTCTACTACAAGAGTATGTCATCGATATGTGGTATGTATAAGCTACAACCATTACACTCTCAACAATATTGAGCTACAGGCTAATAATGGCTTCTGACAGAGGGAGAATCAGTTTCCAGAAATGAGGTCCACAATTGGTTATCTTTATTATACAGGTGCTAGTTTTATGTTTTCTCTAATGTAATTAATCTTTTTATATATTCACCTGTTGAAGTAGGTTAGGTTACTCTAGGGTTAAGCAGGACTTAAGGATGAATAAAACATTTTAATGTTGATTTAATTGATTGATAAAGATAAATTTAACACCATATCTTCCTTTCTCTCTTCATTAGTTCCCCATTTGGAGAAATCCTTCATTTTAACTTACATCAATTTTACTACTCATTAATAAAATCAATAGCAATTTTTCATATCCTATATTAAAATTAAATGATCAGTTTTGAATGGATTTTTACATGAAAAATGTTTACTAGCTACAGTATTATCTTCAAAGTAATAGGAAGTAATGAAATGTTAAGGATAAAAATATGTATAAGTCCTAACCCTTGCCAGTTTCTAATTATCGAATAATAAATCTATGGCTATGGTAAAAACATCTACAATCTTTAACCCACCTTTTCTGTGAATGCTTGTCTATATTCTGAAATTGGTAAGAAACCAAATAACAACTGGTTACACTTCCAAAGTTACTTTGTTTTCTTCTAATGTTTTACTGTTCATTACATTTAATACTTGTGACATTTCATATGCTCAACACACGTTTATAATATAGTTAAATCATATAAACACATTGTAAACTTCACAATGACAAATAACTATACACCTAATCCCTAGAGTAGACTTTAACAAAAGATATTTATTATCAGATATATGGAGTAAGCCATATATAACAAAGAAATGTAACTGTAAGCCAATCATACCACCAAGGAAAACAGGAAGGATTAGAGAACACTGTTTACAATGTGCATTGCCATAGAGAAAGATGATACAAGGTTAGAACCTCAGGGAAATGAGACTCAAAGAACAAAGCAAATGAGCATAAAGATAGCAACATTCTAGCTATTTCAGTTTTATGGCCTCCATAGGCATTTGGTGATTATAGAAGGTACTGTTGAGTGACAGGCAGGGTATTCAGTGTTCTTTACCGATATTCTATACTAGTGAAAAAGGTATGGATGACTAGTCATCAGTGGGGGAGCAGGAAAGACATGGAGTGCCTCTGTAATTTAGATGAGATTTCTCAAGAGCATAACTTTTCAGCCACATGAAATCTACAACTCTTGACTGTGCCAATTTAGACATTGTTTTAGTTAGTTGTGATTGCAAATGCCCCAAGGCATCTACATAGAGCAAGCACAAATTCTTTCTAAACCAATCAGTGAAGAGCTGGAGAGAGGGCTCAGCAAGCAAGATCACTGGCTGATCTTCCAAAGGAGACATGTTTGATTCCCAGTTCTCACATGGAAACACAACCATATGTAATCCCAGGTCCAGGGCATTCAACATCCTCTTATAGCTCTTCAGGTACTAGGTATATACATGTATATAGAAATAAATGTACAATAGAAACAAATGCAATCAAAATACTCACACAATATAATAATAAAATGCATACAAGTAACATTATACAGACTGAGCACATTATATTTAGTGATAATTGTGTATATTTGTATATGTATATAGCTATATGTACCAGTCCTGACTGTACTGAATTAAATAGTACTCTGAGGGTGGAGGGAGTGACAATGACTATAGGAATGATGTCTGAAAAGAAGACTCAGAGACAAAGGTTAAAATTCAGGACAGCTATCCTGTCAGTACTGCAGCAGCCTCGACTTTAATTCTCTTAGGCTTTATATACATTACAGTGGGAAAAAAGGCCACTAGCTAAAAGAAACAATTTGCTAAAATGTACACAAGACATTTGCTCCCATCCCAAAAGCCTCTGTTCTTTCCACCAAGGTCAGTAGCATCTTCAGTCCCTAGCATTGAGCCCCAGGTGCACCTTCTCTTATCTTTCCATGCCTCAGCAGGCCAGGAAATCTGCCAACAGGCCCTGACCTGCCTTGATGCTGCCTAGCAAGCAGACTTTCTCTTTTTATCCTCTCTGCTTTTCTAAGTAGCAAAACAGTCCCCAACACCTATAGATGCAAGTAACAAAAAAACAATATTTTTAAAAAATATAAATAAATTTGAAAAAAGAGAAAGGAGGGATGTACAGGAGGGATGGAAGAGAAAAAGAAAGTAGAAATGATATAATTATAATTGGAAAAATATTAAAAATTTAAAATTAACTTCAAAATAAAAGGAGCAGGATCAGGTATGAGGGGAAGACAGGAGAAGCCCAGAGAGTCAGGAGAATGAATAGAAATATACTGCAGTGTGGGATGGTGAATGGGAAAAACCTCTAGACACCAGGGGCATAAAAGGCTCCCAGACCCCAATAAGGATGATATTATCCAAAATGCCCAACAGTGGGGAGATGGAACCTGAAGAGACCACCTCCAGTAGTAGATAGCCATGGACCCCCAGTTGAGGGTTGGGACCACCCACCTATCTCAAACTTTTTGGCCAAAATTTTTCCCTGTCTAAAGGAAATGCAGAGACAAAAATGGAGCAGAGACTGAAGGAAAAATCAACCAGAGATTGCCCCAACTTGGGATCCATTCCATGCATAAGCACCAAACCCCAACACTATTGCTGATGCCATCTTGTGCTTGCAGGAGCCTGGCATGGCTGTCCTCTGATAGGCTCTACCAGCACCCTGACTGCGACAGATGCAGATACTTACAGCCAACAATTGATTTGAGATTGGGGATCCCAATGGAAGTTAGGGGAAGGACTAAAGGAGATGAAGGGGATTGCAATCCCATAGAAAGATCATAACCCAGTCCCCTCAGAGTTCCCAGGGAATAAGCCACCAAAGAGCATACATGGGCTGGTCCGGGGCCCCTTCTACATATGTAGCAGAAGACTGCCTTGTCTAGCCTCAGTGGGAGGTGATGTGCTTGTTCCTACAGAGGCTTAATGCCCCAGAGAAGGGGGATGCTAAAGGGATGAGGTAGGAGTGGGTGGGTAGGTGGGAGAGTACCCTTTTAAAGACAAAGAGGGAGGGAGTGGGAGGAGGCTTGTAGAGCAGGGGACCAGGAAGGGAGATAACATTTGAAATGTAAATAAAATAATTAATAAAAAAAGGAATAGTTCAGAGATAACTTAAAAGAATAACCAGGCTAGCAAATAATATTGTGTTACTGAAAAACAACATGGCAAAAGAGTTCCAATAGATCAACAGGTACTGTCGATGCTGGTGCAATCAAGCATAAAGAAATGGGCAAGGAAAATGGGGAGGAAGAAAGGCCCTTGGAAGAAAAGGGGTTGAATCATAGACAAGTTGTTTCTTTAATATAATGGGCAGTCAGCATTTATTCTCTACACATTTATATAGGTTTTAAATATTGGGAAATGAATCTTTCATCTGCTGTTCCTATAATTTGTAAACTAAAAGCTGTTTATAAACTCCAATTTCTGCTAAGAGACATGATCAATGAAAGGGAGTTAAACATAAATAATAGCCCATTACGTGAGTTACTGATTTGTGATTTATGTTGCCTGTCTTTCACTTGAGAAGCAAAGCATAATAATTTAATTCTCTTGTCTTCTGAACACAACTGGCCTTGTTCTGTGACTCTGCCACAGACACAGTGTGGCCTCTACCCAGGTTGCTCTCTTCTAGGCTGCTTATCACATGGCAGCCCTTGATCCACATGCTGGAGTAAAAGAGGTTCTACAACTGTGGTGTCCACTGTTCTCCACAAAACAGTCAATGCTCTTTTGCTTTCTTTACCAAGCACTATATAAATTCCATTTCCATTTCCCCACCTGTAAACATGCTTGACAACAGGGGAATGTTTAACTAATAACAAGTTGTTTGAATAAATGGCTCCGTTGAGTCATCATTTTACTATGCACTCCTTTTATTGATACCACATATGTATGCAATTAAGGAACAGAAGATGAACTTGGGAAACAGGCCAGGGTTAATGGAACTCAAGTAACACGATTCAGATGGCAAGCTACCAATTGTTACCATAAGCTAAAATAATTATGACCCAGATATCAGAGAAATTTTAAAAGAAACTTTTAAAATTTCATTTTAGACCCAGAAAGGAAATCATTTAAAAACAAAGCCATTTGGTGCCTAGCTGATGCTTCCTTTGTAACCACCAAGGTACTGCCATCTCTCATAATAAAATTCCAAACAGCGCAGGACAATGAAAACTTAAATGGTCAGACAAAACAAGTATGCATTCTCCTGGAATATTAAAAATAAATCAGTTTGGATTATCAACATTGATGCGAAGTATTGAAAGAAAATTATATTTTAAAAATATCTCAGGTATTTTATTATGTAAAATTGTTTTATATCACTTTCAAATTCTACATGCTGGAATTATGCTGCTTAGAAAAGTGAAGTGAACCTACTTCAACTTCTCACAAGATTTTAAGATGTTAACTCGGTAATAAAAAAAGTTTGCAGAGAGAAAGGAAATGTCATTTCACATTTGGCAAATTATAAAGATTATATTTCATTATATTTCTTTCCTACGAGAACATGGAAATGTTTATTTTAAATAAAGAACACACTCTGCCAATTACAGCATTGTGGTAAAAATAGAATTAATTGCATGTTAATGACTAAGATAAATTCAAAATGTCTACTAGCAATTGCCCAAAGGAAAATTTATCTTACTTAAATAATATAATAAGTGCAAACAACCACAAAATTAAAAAATTACCATCAAATAAAAAGAGTTTGTAATCTTTTGGGATGTTGGCTGAAACTCCAAAAAGAATATGGTAGAAGAGAGAGAAAAACACAAGAGGGAAGAAATGTTTATAAAATGTGTGATAACAAGGACAAGGAAAACTTGAATGAAATAAACACTATTTTATAAAGCGATTCTCTGAATAACAATCATCTGTGAAAATCTGATAATATACTTTATATTAGTGAATATAAAGCCCTTTATTACTGTTCTTTTATTCTTGTTCTTCAATTGCTTCATTATGTGGTTCTTTAAAAATCTTGATCTCTCATTCTTTTTCCATAACCTATAGTTCCTGTTGAGAACAGTCTCACTCCAAAACAGAAACTGGCTTAGACGTCACTACATAATCCACACTGGTCTTGAACTCCTGCTTCAGCAGAGATAATGCTAGAGGTACAAGCATGAGTCACCACGCCCAGTCTTACATGTATTTGTTAGTGCCAGGTATGTGAGACCTTCCCCTCAAGTTGTTAGCCAGAGGAATCATGAAGATCCTCCAAACAGTATGGGTCATTGCCATTTCTCTTGGTTGCCACCAGAACTTAATAGATTATTTGTAAAGAGTCTTAATGACTATGATATGTATTAATTTTGTTTTTTGGAGGGTGGCAACTTATGGTGAACATCAAAGATATCGTATAGAAAATAATATAGAAATTATTTTCATTTCCCAGAAACTCTCATAATACGGAATAGTTTTAGAGTTTTATCAGTTTTGTGTTGCTATATTTAATTATAAATGCATTTTACAGTTTATTAATTTTTGCATGATGTTTATGCAGAGAGGGTATAAGACCAGGTGTATACCCATACAGGCCATAAGAAAGTACTGGATACCTTTGAACTGATATTACAAGTGGCTATAAACTGCATAACATGAGTAATAAAATAAAGTTTTAATCTGTAGTCTCTTCTACCTTTAAGTTTTTAAATAGCATACTTTACCATCTATCTATCTTTAAAATAAAACAAAATGAAACAGACAAGCACTATGGTTTCCAAACGCATTTACTTACCATCAAGAATCTTTCTAATTTTCCTCATCCACACATCCTGAATGCTGTTGATGCTTCTTTCCCAGTCTCCTGCCACTCCATTTAGTCTTGAGCCCAGATTTATTCATCCCACTATACCCAATTGACCCCACGTCATAAATCCAGTGGTTTCAATACTCACCCTTCTGTGTCCCATAGGATTCGACATTTCTGAAAGCTTAAACCACAACTATATACGGCTTTACACTGTAGAGAATCCTTTATGCTTCTTCTGTCTTCTCATTTGTGCTGTTCCATACATGCCTTCTCTTCCAATAACAACTATTTTGTTTATTCTCCAAGACTGTAACTAAACATATTCCCTCCTGAATAGTATCATTTCTCCCCCAACAATATTTATTACATACATACTGTAATTAACCTCAAATTTGGATTATTAAACACAGCTCAATTCTGAGAATTAGGTCCATTTAGATATCTAATTTGCATAACTTAAACCTCAGCATATGCAAAAATTCCTTCTGTATTACATAATGATAGCTGAAATCACACTCTTTTTCCCCCCGAGGCAATCACATCCTTCACAGATCCCCCAGCACTTACTACCACTCAGCAAATTCTTTGCCAAGTTCTAGCTGCCCAAATTACCTGTGAAATCAATGTGCCTTTGCCCACATATCTACTTCACTACCGTAGTTCAGACATCCATAATCTCATTTCTGAAATTCATCAATAACTCTCAGCTAGTTTCCACACGACAAACTTTTCGATGCATTCCTCTTATTGAAAGCGTAATAATAACTTTGGTGTTGAAGCTCTTCAGTGACTCCCTTGCGACAGCATAATGAAGAGATTTAAAGATACTTCTGAAGTATAATGAACACAATTTGACATGTAAAGTAGAGAGGACAGAGAAACTAAGACACTTTAAAGATAAACTTGAAATATGAGAGAAATTTTAAAAGATCACACTTGTAACAGCAGTAAGAGAAGGCAGGTTCAATAGAAGACCTGCTGGGTTTAGAGCATGGGAAATATCAAAAGAGACGAGCAGAAGGTAAAAACTGGAGGCAGATCACTTGTTGAAGCCATGAAGATGAGTCAAATTCTCAGGAATATCTATTGAACAAGAGGTGAGAAATGATGGAACCTAAAAGAGTAACAACATGTAAGACATTATGTAAGTTAAACGTACTATGAACAAGACAAAGAAGAGAAGAACCAGGCAAGTTATTTGAATGTGAACTAGACTTACAGTGTGCCACCTATTAGTGAACAGAAAATACAGTTCTAAGTAACATATTTTGAAAGAGATGAATGAGAAACAAAGCATCCAGTGGCTTATGAATATTTTTATGATTTGAACTTCATTTTTTTGTATTCAACATTTAAGTTCATTTCATCCAGATTCATTTTTATTATTATATTTACCGTTGATCTAAATGGTAGCCTCTCTGATTTTTGTGTACTTACTTATTTTCTTTTTTTTTTTACCCGCACTACCATTCTAATAGATGATAGATGAGTATTTATGTGTGCATGTCTGTGTGCCTGTGTATGTTCGTGTGTGTGTGTGTGTGTGTGTGTGCGTGTGTGTGTGTGTGTGTGTCCTTACTTAATGATACTCAGATTGCTGTACAGATATATTTTTGTGGTTGGGTTTTCGTTTGGCTATTTCCTTCTTTATAGTCTTAATAAAGAATTAAAAACATGACATGGGATATTCATATGACAAACCATAGTGTCAGACTAAAATGAAAAGTAAAGGAGGACCAAAGGCATGGAAAGGAACTAGGAAGTGGGTTCTGGATCTGCAGTGGTCCACAGTGCATACACAGGTCCTCATGAGATGACCTCTAAATTTAGCAAGCATTGGAGAATATATATTTTAATTAAATAAATGGTATTGTTCAATGCATTTCATCACATCTCTTTCTTAATCACAGGTCCTCTGACACTTATTTATTTCTGGTTGATAGCTTCTGTTATAAAAACGTCCACATTTCACATGTTGCTTTAGCCAGCCTAGGCAGCAACAGCAAGAAACCATAGAGTGAACTGGTTAAACAGAAAACATTTATTTCTAAAATTCTGAAGACAGGAAGTCCAAAATCTGGATGCTGTCAATGGGATGCTCATGAGATTCATCCTCTCATTACTGGCTTTGGACTTTTCCCTGTTTCCTCACATGGAAAAAAGACAGAGATTTCCCAACCCTTATAAACTCATTAGTCCATGCATAGAGGTTTCATGCCCATGACCTAATTATTTTCTAAGGTCCCGCACCCCCTCATATCTACATATTTGGGGCTATGATTTCATCATATGAATCTGGGAGAAAGCACATGTTTATTCTCTTCATAACACTTACCATGCAATTTCTAACTCCAAACAGTAGCACCAATGCTGCAGTGACATTTATATCTATATTACAGGCATATACACATCTGCTTTGTGTGACTATTATCACATTTATCTCTGAATGGCTTCCCTGGCCTATACTCTGTCAAGCAAAACAAGATTCATATATCTTAACATATTGGAAAAAAGTCAGCAAATCTGATCTTTTTTGTAAATTATTTCCAAGCTAAGAACTTAAAAACAGCATCTTACTTTAATTTTTGTCTCTTATTATAAATTCTTTTGGCATTAGTGTGTATTGTATGTTAGTTCACCTTATGTACAAGTTGTCCATATTTTTCCCCAATTATTTTATGCTGCTTAGAATTGTCTTCGTATTGATTTTTTTGGAAAGCCTTGGACATTCTGAATAGTATTGCTTTGTCATTTTTGAGCTTCAGATATATTCTGTCCCTATTTTAATCTGACTCATATTTGTCTGAAATGTCTCTAATAACTTTCTAGATGTCATAATACACTGCAAACTGCATAGCTTCAGACAAAAGAAATTTATCCTCCACAGTTACTAAAGATCAAATGCACAAAGTCAAAGAATTAGTAAGACCATGTTCCCTCCAACGTGTCTGGGAAGGATAATTCCTCTTTTAGATTCTTGTGGCTTCTGTTATTTCTTGTCTTGTGGCAGCATAATTAGAGCCAGTGCCCCCATTTCTACTAGCTCATCTTTCCTCTGCACCATCGTCTATGTGTCATGAATACTTGTTATAAGAGCCCAATTCTAATGCAATTTCCAAGGTTCCTTTTCCAAATAATATCATATTCTGAGGTTCTGGGTGAACTAAATACTTTTCTACTCCAAGATTCCTATTGTTCTACATTCTGTATGAGACAATGATCTGTATTGAACACAGTGTGCATGCTGTATGGTTATATGACAAAATTTTGTATTGCTGTTCCTTCTCCTTGTTGTAATCTCATCATAGGAACACTCCCTGGTCAGGTTGTTCTAATTTTACAAGCAATATAATTAAATGCTGTTCTTTCGTATAAAAATTATTACTAAAGGTTTTCTATATTTATTAGGATAAATTAATTATAATCATCAAGTTAAGCATCTTCTATCCTGTCTTACATACTATAGGTAAGCTTTTACATATAGTAACTTCTAGTAAGCTTTTACATATAGTAACTTCTATGATTTAGATCATGGTTGCAATGCAAAAATGTTGGTTTTAGACATCATTGTATTAAGAGGAGGTAGGACCTTTGGGAGGTGACACCTAATGGAAAGTTGGAGGATCATTACTTCCTTGGAAAGGAACCTAACCACTGTCTGCTATCCTGTTTCCTCTCTTTCCCTGTGGTCTCATCCATACATTTATCAACATTCTTATACATGCTCTTGCTGTGTGCTGTTATCTGCCACAATGTAAAATACTTAGAAGGCTTTCACCAGAATCTAAGCAGATGGAGTCACCCAACCTTAGACTTCTAAAACTAAATCTGTGACATAAATAAGATTCTTTATTAATTACCTGGCCTAGGGGCCTCTGTTATAGCAACACAAAACAGATTAAGTCAGTTTTTATCATCTTTGGACATACCGCAGTAGACACTAGCTCTTCAAATTGTGTGCATGTACACACACACACACACACACACACACACACACACACACACACGTATTACTGACTGTACAAAAGTCATCATGCCATAGCTATAGGCAACTTGGTGATGGGCATTACTCCAAAATGATATTTTTTAAATAAAATTTCAAGTTACATTCTTTGAGAGTAGTTTTTCACAGCCTCCATCAAATTTTGCCCATATCATAATCATAGCATTCTTATGAGAAAACAGCTTAAGGAAAAATGTTGCATTTGTTATATGGGTGCATGTGCCCTTGAGTTTCTGTTAAAAGCACAAATGAATTGAGAAAAGGCTTGATAACACTGATTCTGGGATGCTTGAGCTTTACATGTCAGGGAGAAAAACCAAGAAAATGAAATTTGATCTAAAGCACTGATGTTCAAGTTCCCAGGTGACCATGTTAATATTTCCAGCACAGCTGTTAACGTCATGGCTATTTATTCAAAAAAGAGAATACATGTTTATTTTGTACGATGAGCCAGACTAGGCATTGAAAATACAGCTGTTACCATGGGAGTCTGGGGGGGGGGGTGTCAGTGGTCTAAGGTACCACCCACTACTAACAAGTCAGCTCTGAATAATCTAAACATTTTTTTAGTAAATATGAAAGCAACTTGGATATTCTATATTTGGAAACCATTGTTATAAAGCAATTAGTTTGGAAGGCATAAGAATAAAAGACACAAGAAAAGAATAATTGCAGAAATTCTATCCATTCAAAGTAGCTATGCTTTGAGGAGATAATGAAGGATGCCTAGAAAAGGGGGGAGTTGTGGGTAAAAGCTCTGCCCTTTCTACCAGTTCACTGCCCTCTTATTTCAATAATAGTTCTCTCTATGATTACGATTCTCCTGTTGCATGCGGCCTCTGTAACCTTGACTTATTAATATTCCCCTAACATAAACCAGTATACCTAAAATGGAACTGTCAAAAAAAAAAAAAGGCACATTTGTTCCGTACCAATTTTAGCAAATGAGGTAAATGCCAGTAGAATTTTTAAAGATTTATTATGTGTTTGAAAAATATGATTCTTTTCATGTCTAAAGTTCCCATATATCCAATCTAAGTATTTTATCACAAAGAACAAATACGTGAGCTAAAATGTTGAAGAAAAAGAGATGCTCAAGAAATGTTTTCAAGGAATTGGAGGAAACAGTAAGGAAGAAACTGAGAAAAAAATTCTTCATGAGAGAAGTGGCCAAAACGGAACAGGGTGGGGCCGACAAAGGAAGAAAATAAAGAACAGATACACACCCTGAGGAGCAAGACATAGACGATCTATGTGACCAGTAAATAGTCATTTTGTCCGATCTATACCTGTCTCCAGAGGCTCATTTGGCAAGTCATTGCAGAAGAGCAAAAGCTCAGTCACACTCATAACTGAAAAGCAAAACACAAAGACAGGAAAGATAAACTTGATGATTCTGTGAAAATGCTTACAATTTGAGTTCATATACTTGTATGGATACTTCCAACAGGGTCTGATTTAAGGGCCTTGAAATAAAATGAAATAAGAAAGGGCCTTTTAACCTCTTGCTAGAAAGCTAATTCTCCTGAGTGAGTAGGGATACCTCTAAAATATTCTTGGACTTCCACTCGACTGCCTTGCATCAAATCCCATGCTCTCCCTTAGCTGGCCCATTCTGTTCCACTGTCTCCTACCCAAACTTGTACTTCTCATGTTAAGAGCAAACAAAAAGAAATAGTACTATAATAAAAAGCAGAGAAGACAGTGTTGCGTGGGGGGAAGCAAGAGTGGGATTTGTGTGCTTTTCCATAGCCCACTCACAGGGGGTTCACCTCAGTGCCAGCAGAAAGCTCACTTTGTTCACCTGTCCACAAGACGCTGAGTGTTGTGTGTCAGCTGGACTGCACTAAGGGATGCTTAGATATCCAGTGAATATTGATTCTAGGTTTGTCTGGGGGGGGGCTTTCTCAGAAGAGATTAAAATTTGTGTTGATAGACTGAATAAAAAAGGATCCATCTTCACCCATCTCAATCCACATCCTCTATTCCAGTGAGAACCCAAGAACCAAGTCCTAGGAGGATGAATTCTTTTGATCTCTCATGCAGAACTTGGATGGTCATCTTCTTTTGATCTTGAAGGTTAAGCCACAGAATGGGAGTTGTGTCTTTTGTTATACTGCCTCTTAGACATTCCCACTTGGAACACATAATTCTTCCAGATTTCCCAATACTCCATTTTGCAAAAGGCACTGCAGGGGATTCTGAACATGCCGAGCTAGCTGGTGACCTCTGTCTCTCTGTGTCAATAGATACAGGAGAAACAAAGTGTTTCCTGTTGCTTCTATTTCTCTGAATGATCTTGACTAATACACCCCACATTTCATCTATCTGTACAGATCATTCTTTGAAGTTATCGCTTTATTTTAGTTTCACTCCTATTTAACAGCCAATTAGTATGAAGAAGTGATGTTACTTAATATTGTGAAAAATCTCAGACTCAATTGAAAGGCTAAGAATAAGGAAAGAAAAACATTTTCTTCCAATGTATCTATTTAATACTTCAGAGTCTTTGATCCGGGTACCTAATGTTTCAACAGGTGCTTTTTGAGATCTTACTGCCTTTCACCAAAATCCTATTTGGCATTAAATATGTGTCTTCTAGGCTCCATGATCTTGAATTTATACAAAATCGGACTTCAAGATTTGCCATGAAACAATAAATCAGCCCATACAATACAACAGATAACATAGAAAAATAAAATTGAGATAGGTTACTTCATGAAAATTACAAAACATAAAGATGTTTTTGCAAAAGAAATAAAATGGTTCCCAGAGACTGAACCACTAATTAAATTAAGTTAAAGGGCTGGACCTTGGGGGCTGTCTCTAAAGCTGTTCCCTGTCTGTGGACCCTGTTCCCCTAACTGGCTTCTGAAAGAAAGAATATGCCTAGCCCTGTAGAGATTTGATGTGCCTGAGCAAGGGGAATACTTGGTTGGGGATGGGGGGTGGCGGTACACCCTATCAGAACAGAAGGGGGGAATCAGAGGAGAGACTATGTGACAGTGAGCTGAGAGGAGGCAGCAACTGGAATGTAAAATAAATAAATAGATAGATAGATAGATAGATAGATAGATAGATAGATAGATAGATAGATAGATAGATATAAAGTTTTCCTTTATAATTTTCTTTTATTGAAATTGTTTTCACCATAAAATAATGAACTTTCAGTTTGGAAGAACATGCTTCTATACAGACTAAAAATATAGTCAGCTAGTATAGCATGCTGTCCGGGCATACCCTCACCTTCCAGCACTACCTTCATCTCTGTAAAACACTTATGAGTTCAGAATTTCAAACATGTCTTCTGCAGGTGTATCAAGTAGTCACAATAGAATATAATACACAGGACCTGGACGTATAGTAAGTTATAGAAAGAAGGCAGAAGAGTCAGGAAATTAATAGTTGTTGTTATAAAGTATAGATAACAAACGGTCATTAGACACCTTACTGACTGAAAATACACAGCAGAAATGAATGCTTTCTACAGTTAACAACTTAAAGATTAAAACAGTACATGTGCCAGCTAGAGAAATAATGGAAGAACACATTAACATAAAGAAAATTTCAAAATTTATACATTTCTATATTTTGCATATTTTCTATAATGATAAACATCAAACTGAAGATCATAAGCATGTCCTGAACCTCATTTCCAGCATTGGAAATTTTAAGTTTAACTAACAAGGTTTTTTGTTAGTTTATTTATTTTCATTTCAAATGTTACCCCCTTCCCAGTTTCTCCCTGCAAACCCCCTACCCCATCCCTCCTTCCCCCTGTTTCTGTGAGGGTGCTCCCCCCACCCATCCACCCACTCCAGCCTCACCACCTAAGTTTTTAATATTCATTGTCTACTAAAAAGAATAATCTAAAAGAGACCATGAAGTTGGGTGGGTACAGAGGTCTGGGTGGACCTAGGAAGGGTTGAAGGAGGAGTGTGAATATGATCAAACTACCTTTTATGAAAAAGAACCATCACAGGATTTTAAAACTTAAACACAATGAAGAAAATCAGACTTTTAAAATAAGTAAGATTTTTAAATTTAAATCCAAATTTTGAGAGGACAAAGAGAAGACACACTAAAACTACAATTTATCAGTTAGCACAAGAGCAAAAAGCTTAGGAGCTCTGTAGAAAATCTGCCTGATGTATGGAAGCAGTTATTCCAGAAGAAGGAAGCAAGCTGTTCCTGGTGGTTTAGTGAAATGTCCCCAAAATCCAAGGTTACAGGAAAGAAAGTAAACAAATCAAGCAGGATTATTCTGAAAAACAACAGCAAGTGTTTTAACTGATGAGCTTTCAAAAGATGCTTCCTCCTGGAATCATTTTCCCTTGAAGGCCCGTCCTGACTCACTGAAGGCATTTTTTTAACAAAGTCTGAGAGGAAGGGTAAATGATTCACACTGTGAGTCAGCGGTTATTAACTGGTATTTTTAAGAAAGGTGATATTAGGTTTTAAAATCTTGATGACCTTTAACATTTTATAAAGCCTGCTATTCCAAATTATTCTCAAAAATTTATTAAGGCTTAAACAAAAGTTGACTGTTTCAGATCCAGTATTTGGTGTTAGAAATCAAAAGTTGGAAGGAAAAAAAAAATCCTTTAGTTGTCTTAGTCGCAGTGAGTGGCCAGGAATTGAAAAGTCTAAAGCTGTATGGGTTTATAATTAAGTCTGGGTCATAAATTAAATTTCTCCAGAAAAGAAGCTCCTTCTTAAATCTGACACAGACAAACCACAGTCTACAGCCATCTTCCTCTAAGAACTGTGCTGGGAGCTTTCCTTTACACATATTCCAATCTTTACCTTGTAAGACTTGACAACTGTCCCAAATGCATGCCATCAACTGGCACTGATCTAACCTGACAGCAAGTCTCTTTTTGCTAATAGCAAGGACTGCTTGTGGAAGGGCTTCCTTCCGATCTCTAAGCTCTTACTACCTAACAACCATGAAACTCAGTGAAAGTTTGAAATTTGCAACCATTGCCCAGTCAAATGCACTGAACGCAGATCTATGCAATGTACAGGACAATGGTTATAACAGATAGCACATTTCTGCTTTATGGGGCAACATGGCTTCAATTAAAGCCCATGTGCCCAGTGCTAAGTGATATAATTAATAACAATGATCAAGAAGGCTGAAATATTTCAAATGATCACGTTCATTTTATACTTCTTAGAAGGAAAGGACTTTAAAAGCAGGAACACAAGTTACATTTGTCTATATCTTGTGCAGAGAAGTCTAGATATTTCTGTGTACAACACATTCACTTGTAAACGGGATTATTTACTTGAGCAAGAAACTCAATAGGAAGTTGATCAAGATCAGAAGAATTTTCAGTGTTGAGCATATTAGCTGCTCTTCTGTTGATGTGGTAAAATACTATAACCAAGGCAACTTATAAAAAGACTTATTTTGACTTACAGTTCCAGAGAGTTAGATTCCATAATACTGGGACAGCATGGCAGCAAGCCGCAAGCAGCAGTCTCGCAGGGTGGAAAAGGAAGCTAAGAGATCTTTTCTTAAACCTCAAACATGAAGGAGAGCAAACCAGGAAAAAGCAAGGCTTGCATTCCCAAAGCCCATAGCTAGTGCCATACTTAGGCAAGCGAGGCCACACCCAAACCTTCCCAGGTAGCAGCACCAAATGGGTACCATCTGTTCAAATGCCTCAACCTATGGGGAGCATTTCTCATTCAAACCACGGCAGTTGTACCTCAAAGGACATCTTTAACAGAATCTCAATTCCAAAGTAAAATTCATTGGAATACAAAGAAAAATGAATAAGAGTTTTAGCATATCTCCCACTTTACAAAAATGTGAAGATTCATATATATCGGCAAAACTCAATAAACGTATCTAGAATTTTTAATTGCTTAAAAGTCATTATATCTCAAACAAAAAGATATTAATTTTTTCTATCATGAATCTTTAATATCCTGACCTATTCTTTTTTTTTCTATTTTTAGATAGTGTCTTATTATGTAGTCCTGGTCATCCCAGAACTCCCTATACAGACCAGATTAATATCAAACTTACAGAGATCTGCATGCCTCTGCCCCCTCAGTGCTGAGATTAAAAGAATATAATGCTATATCTAGCCCTATGCAAGCTTTAACTAATGTTTTATACAAACACATACACACACAAATTAAACTTTAAAAAACATACACAAATTTAAATTTAAAGACATACACACACAATAAACATAAATAGACTGCTTTCTTCATATGAGCTCTTTCATATATATAGGTTACTATATTACTTCTGGCTTTTGCTTGATTAATGTATGTACAGTGTTTAAGCATCTATTTCATGTTTATACAACATTGTAAGAAGTACAAATGTATTTTTTCCTGAGTAAAGGCTTCCTGCACTATCCTCCAAATGTGTGAACTGAGGGGGAAATCATTCTTTGACTTAGAAACCATGTACATGTTGGAACTGAGCAGACATAGAAAAGGCAGGTAATGTGGCACTTGTAAAAGAGACACAGGCTTCAAAATGTAAGGATGTTGGCGTCTGAATTCATTCACTTCAGAGTAATTTTCTGAGATCAGGAGGGCACTTCAGGCTTTTAAGTGAATCCATTAGTACTTAAAACCATTTGAAAGCAAGAGTCACCACTGATAGCATTTTGTCAGCATCACAAAATGTTCTTTCTCCAATTAATGAAGTTGCCATACATTTAAACCTTAACCTTTATCAATATTAAACTTAAGGATAAGGCTTAATAGGAAGCCCCTTGAAGATATTTCCTACAGAATGTTGACAATTGGGGAAAAAACCAAAGATGAACAAAAGTATTTCTGAACCTCAGTGGAATAATAATGTGGATGTATAGAGTTCTCACCACAGACAGAAGAGTGGTGGTTTCATTTTGGTAAGCATGTTAGTTATTATTTTACCAACTCATCCCTTTATCATTATGCCAAAATACCCTGCTGCATAATGTAAAAGACAAACAGGTATATAGTGATAGCATATGAGAGAAGATACTTGAAAAGTACATAATAGCCAACAACACCCAGAGGAGGCCCCACTCCCAGAAGTTCAAGATCATAGGATCAGGGGTGAGGAGGAAACAACATCTATTCCAACACCACTGGGACCAGCAGGATCCAAGGAGACAGACCTATAATAAAGCCCACAGATCTGTTCACCGACTAAAGAAAGGACATTATCGGAGCATTCATTATACATGATGCCACGGTTCCAGGAGACTAAGTTTCTGTAAACTTTTCACCTTGGGACTGTGTCCAGGCTTTTGGGCCTGTCACGCGGGCCACTACTGGAGTGGATGTAGCAGGCTACTATTCCCAGAAAAACTCTAATTACCATAGACAGAGAAAACAAGATGTTCCATGACAAAACCAAATTTACACATCTTTCCACAAATCCAGCCCTACATACAAAGGATAATAGATGGAAAACACGAATAGAAAGAGGGAAACTAGACCCTTGAAAAATCAAGAAAGTACACTTTCAACAAACCTTAAAGAAGATAGCCACACAAAGATAATTCCATCTCTGACGACAAAAAGAGTAAGAAGTAACAATCACTTTTCCTTAATATCTCTACAAATCAATGGACTCAATTCCCCAGTAAAAAGACATAGACTAACAGACTGGATATGTAAACAAGACCCAGCATTTTGCTGCATACAGGAAACGCACCTCAGTGACAAGGACAGATACTACCTCAGAGTAAAAGACTAAAAAAACTATTTTCCAAGCAAATGGTCCCAAGAAACAACCTGGAATAGCCATTCTAGTATCAAGCAACATTGACATTTAACCAAAAGTTATCAAAAAGGATAAGGAAGAAAACTTCATACTCATTAAACGAAAAATCTACCAAGAAGAACTCTCAATTCTGAACATCTATGCTCCCAATGCAAGGGTACCCACATTCATGAAAGAAACTTTACTAAAGATCAAAGTACACATCACATCCCACAAAGTAATAGTAGGAGACTACAGCACCCCACTTTCAGCAATGGACAGATCATAGAAACAGAAACTAAACAGAGACACAGTGAAACAGAAGTTATGAAACAAATATATCTAAAAGATATTTATAAATTAGGAATCAACAAATGGGTCCTCATAAAAGTGCAAAGCTTCTCTAAGACAAAGGACACTGTCAATAAGACAAAAAGGCAACTAACAGATTTGGAAAAGATCTTTACCAATCCTATATCCAATAGAGGGATAATATCTAATATATACAAAGAACTCAAGAAGTTAGACTCCAGAGAATCTAATAATCTTATTAAATATGGGGTACAGAGCTAAACAAAGAATTTTCAACTAAGGAATATGGAATGGCCAAGAAGCACCTAAAAATGTTCAACACACTTAGTCATCAGGGAAATGCAAATCAAAATGACCTTGAGATTCCACTGCATGCCAGTCAGAATGGCTAAAATAAAAACCCAGGTGACAGCAGATGCTGGTAAGGATGTAGAGAAAGACAAACATGCCTCCATTGCTGGTGTGATTGCAAGCTGGTACAACACTTCAGAAATCAGTTTGGCGGTTTCTCAAAAAATTGGACATAGTACTACCTGAGGATCCTGTAATACCACTCCAGAAGATGCTCCAACATGTAATAAGGACACATGCTCCACTATATTCACAGTAGCCATATTTATAATAGCCATAAGGTAGAAAAAACCCAGATGTCCCTCAACAGAGAAATGGATACAGAAAATGGGGTACATTTACACTGTGGAGTAATATGCAGCTATTAAAAAGGATGAATCATGAAGTTCTTAGGCAAATGGATAGAACTGGAAAATATAATACTGAGTGAGGTAACCCAATCACAAAAGAACACACATGGTATGCATTCACTGAGAAGTGNATATTAGCTCAAATGCTCCAACTACTCAAGATACAATCACAGACCACATAAAGCTCAAGAAGAAGGAAGACTTAAGTATGGTTCCCTCTGTCTTTCTTAGAAGGAGAACAAAATACTTACAGGAGCAAATATCAACATAAAATGTAGAACAGAGACTGAAGGATAGGCCATTCCCCCAGACTGTCCCACCTGGGGATTCATCCCATACACAGTTACCGAACCCAGATACTATTGTGCATGCCAAGAAGTGTATGCTGAAAGGAGCATGATATGGCTATCTCCTGAAATGCCATGCCAGAGCCTTACAAATAGAAGAGGCAAATGTTTGAAGCTAACCATTGTACTGAGTGTGGGGATCCCTAATAGAGGAGTTAGAGAAAGGACTGAAGGAGGTGAAGGGGTTTGTAACCCCATAAGAAGGACAACAATATCAACCAACCAGACACCCCCTCCAAGAGCTCCCAAGGACTAAGTCATCAACCAAGGAATACACATGGCTCAAGCTGCATATGCAGCAGAGGATGACCTTGTCAGGCATCAATGGGAGGAGAGGTTTTTGGTCCTATGATGACTTGAGAGATGTCCCAGCTTAGGGGAATCCAGGGCAGGAAGTTGGGAGTGGGTGAGTGAGTATAGGAACACCCTAATAGAAGCAGGGGGGAGGGAGGATGGGATAGGAGTTTCCTGGGTCAGGGGAAACTGGGAAAGAGGATAACATTTGAAATGTAAATAAAGAAAATATTCAAAAAGAAAGAAAGAAAGAAAGAAAGAAAGAAAGAAAGAAAGGAAGGAAGGAAGGAAGGAAGGAAGGAAGGAAGGAAGGAAGGAAGGAAGGAAGGAAGAAAAGTACATAAAAGTGTGATGCCTCCCTATAAGGAATAGACTTACACTTAGTGACATTGCTTGTGCATTACCATACAAAATCCAGGCATGGAGTGGAGGTAGCTAGGAAGCTCTACCCATGGCTGAGGAGCTATGAGAAACTGAAGTCTGCTGGAAAAGGCGCTGCCTGTGGTCCAGTAGATGACTGCATGCAAGCCCATGCTGACTGTTCAAAGTGGACTCTGTGCAGGGTGTTGGGAAAGTACACATGAAATTGGGAGGGAGTAATGATAGCAGAGGTAAGTGAGGAATTAAAGGGACAGAAACTAAAAGTGCAATGGATATATATACATATATAAAGTTCTCAATCAGCAAAAAATAAAATTAAAATAAAATGTATTTTTCTTATTTTTTAAAAATATAGTGTCCTTAAATAGCTTAGACATGTGGTAAATGTTTCTTTCACTGAATCTTTTTAATCTTTTCTCAGTTTTTAATTTTTATGCTGTTACCATACAGGACTTTTGTGTACAATATTAATATTATGGCTTCCAATTTTTTGTTTTATGAGATTCCTGAGTATGCAAAGTTTGGGTCTCTGCCTCTATATCTGTTTCTTATGCCTCGTCTTGGGCTCTTTTCCTCCTATTTGCTTTGTCCGTTCCCAATATACTTATTGTATTACCTTATTGCCACTTACCTTACTATTATCCTTTATATTCCTGTTTATTTTCTAATGAGAGACAGAAAGATCCAGATGGGATGTGAGGTGGGGAGTGCCTGTAAACAGAGAATCACCCACATCGCAGAGCCAGGTAGACCTGGTTCAATGCCAGCAACCATGTCATTACCACCAGTCAAATGCCCTTTATAAAATCCAGTGTGTGACATGTCTGTCTCTGTCTCTTTCTGTCTGTATCTGTCTCTATCTCTTTCTCCATCTATATCTCTGTCTATATCTCTCTGCCTGCTTGTCTGTCTCTCTCATCCTGCTCAGAGGTGTGCTCTTCTCTCTCTCTCTCTCTCTCTATATATATATCTTTTGCATGATAGCTGCAGCATTCTTTGGCCCTCTGATTGCAGCAAAACCTTAAAACCCTAAAGGAAAATAACTGGGAGAAGAGTAAAGAGAGAGGAAACTGTGATCAGGAATTATTACTGCATAAGAAATATTTTTTTCCAGTGGAAGAGGAATCTTTATTCACTACTGGTAGGACTGAAAACTCATGTAGCCATTGTGAAAATCAATGTCTATGTTTCTCAAGGAATAAAAATATGACAAGTGTCTATCATTCTTGAATAAGTATCCAAAGAAAATCTAAGTTAATATACCAAAGAGGTATTTTTCATCCATGCTACTTGTTGTCTCATTCAAAACAAGCAAAAAATGAAAAAAATCTATAGATATTCACCTATTGATCTATAGATACTTAGCAGATTTTTTAAGCTGGAAATAAAAATAAAATTATTAAATTTGCAGGAAAATGTATGCAACTCGACAACATTGTTTTAAGCAGTGATGCATTTTGATTCTATTATGAGCAAGACAATGACCAAGAGCAACTTGGGAAGGAGAAGGCTTATTTTATAACCCAGTTTATAGCCAAGAAGGGAATTAAGGGCAAGAATGCAAGGCAAGAGCAGGAGGCAGAATCTGGAGTAGAAGCTATGAGGGCAAGCTTTTATTGGCTTGCTTTTCATGGCTTGATCCTGCTTGCTTTCTAATTTAACTCAGGACTACCTGCCCAATAATGGTAAGACATGTTAGCATTCTGTCTAAGCTCCACCCCACAGTTACTTGGCAACAGCTATAAAACAGCTTTTACTCACTATAAAAGGGGCTGCTTGCACCCTCTACTCTCTCTTGCTCTTGCTTTCCTGCTTCAACTCTATTCCCATCCCCACCCCCATCATCATGGCTGGCCTCTTCTCTTCTCTTCTCTTCTCTTCTCTTCTCTTCTCTTCTCTTCTCTTCTCTTCTCTTCTCTTCTCTTCTCTTCTCTTCTCTTCTCTCCTCT
>NC_034611.1:25098931-25103771 GCF_900095145.1 Mus pahari | reverse complement strand
TCTCTCTCTCTCTCTCTCTCTCTCTCTCTCTCTCTCTCTCTCTCTCTCTCTCTCTTTCTCTGCCTTTGCTAGCCTCTCAACTTCCCTACCCATGCACTGAATAAACCCTATATGGCTGGTCCCTCAGGTCCTCACTGTGGGCCCTCTGAAGCACCCCCTTCCCCAACACCTCACCACACACCCACCAAAACATATCCCCTCTCTCTTTATCTTTATAAGCACATCACCTACAATGGGCTAGGCCTTCTCAAATCAATCATTAATATAGAAAATCTCCTACATACCAATTTGATGGAGACATTTTCAATTGAGGTCCCTCCCCTCTTTGAAGACTTTTGTAAATTGTATCAAATTGACAAAAAAAAAAAAAGCTACCTGCACAATTAACCCCTTATTAACACAACACACTAACACATGTTTGTGGGGCGGGGCAGTGAGCAGTGTACAGATAGCCTGGTTCAAGTCAAGCACAGACCTGGAACCCCAGAGACCGGGTGGGCGGTGACATCTGTTTTAATGGGATGGTAGAAGTTTGGCCACGGCTTTTGGGCTCTGACTCCTGTTGCAGCTACAGCCTCCCACAGCCTCCTACAGAGAGGTATGTGGCTGTCAGTCACATCATTCACTTAGGCAATGCCCCAAGCTCCTGGTATTCTCTCTGAACTCCACCCCCACAGTTACCTTGCAACAGCCAGGTATGCTCCTCCCCACAGTTACCTAGCAACAGCCAGGTAGCCCAGCCCACTATAAAAGGAGCTGCTTGCCCCCTCCTCACTCTCTTACCCTCTTACTTCTTATTCTCTTGTTGTTACTCTTCCCCTCTGGCTCCTGCTCTCTCCCCATTCCCTTCACTCCTCTCTCCACATGGCCATGGTTAGCCTCTATTTCTCTACAATTCTCCCCCTCTCTGCCTTTCTTCTGTAAATGCCTTAAAACTATGGACCACCTCTTCTCCTAGGAACCTGCCATGCTGAGCAATGGAGCAGGTCTTCCCCTAACTTCTCTGTGCTCCAGCCACAGCCGACAGCCAAGCCAAGCCAGGCAAGCCACCTGAGCGATCCAGATTCCTCTCTGCGATAACCTGCCAGAGCTTTCCTCCTACCGCTTTCCCTTCGGCCCTCCAGACCAGAGTCTGCCCAAGAGTCCCCATCCATTCTCAGCTCTTCCACAACATACAGCAGCGTCTGGGATGTCCAAGAGTGAGAACCTTACATCCTTGGCCTCTGGGCAGTAGTATCTGTGATACCCCAAGATTTAGAGTCCTACTCCAGCAGTTCAAGGCTTCTCACAGTCCAACACCTGCCCTGTGGCAGCCTGGGGTCCACACAGCCAAACTGTCCACATCTGCCTCACTCAGTGACCCTAGCCTGGAGCAGTTGCAGGACTGCATTTTTGTCCCACACATATTTCCTTTTTTAATTACCCCCAAATTTTTAGTTTAATATCACAATGTAAAACATAATATAACTTCTTTGACTTTTAGACATTTTTTTTCTTTTTATTGAAAATAGATTTTTTTCTTACAGTAGGTTAACTACTACTAACCAACTTCAGTTTCCCCTCCTATCCACCACAACCTCCCTTCCCACCCAGATCTAACACCTTTTAGTCTCTCATTAGAAACAAACAGGATCCTGAGGGACAGCATAAAATAAAATGAAATAAAACATAGCAAATGAATAAATTTAACTGTTTAATTTGAAATTAATTTAATCAAAAAGCAAGAGTTTTCTGTCTTAAAATAAATAAGCTATAAATAGTAATGAAAGAAATTGAAGATAACATGAAATATAAATCCCATGCTCATGAACTTAAAAAAACGAATAGCATTATGAAAGCCACAATACCTAAAGCCAACTATAACTTCAATATAATCCCTAACAAACAGCAATACATTCATCATACAACTAGAAAAATGCACCTAAAATTCATGTAAAATGATTTCCATCTATCACCTACTAGATAGAAAAATCGACACACACGAGGGGAAAAAATCCTTAAGAAATTGAAGAAAATGAATGCAATATATTCTATAGTATAAAGTATAAAGTATAGCTTATACTTTAGTATAAGCAGGAATTTTTTTAAATAAGAATTTGAAGGCACCGGCCAAAAAAAGTAAAAATAGACAAATATATAAAAATGAAAATGTGTTATACGGTAAATGAAACAAGAGTGAAGAGTAACATGCAGAATAGAGAATACTAGGGCAGTAGATATTGAATGAGTGATCAATGTTTTGAGTACAATGATCTCAAACAGCAAGAATCAAAGAAATATATATATATATATATATATATATATATACCTTTATGAAAAAAACCTACAAATTATCAATAGATTTATAAAAAAATGTTAGCTATAACTATACATTAGGAAACTATTAATCAAAACCACAATTAAACTTTAATTACCCTAATTAGAATGCCTACTCTAAAAAAAGCAAATATACCAGATGTTGGCATAAATACGGGAAGATAAGTGATATGGATAATTGACAGATAAATAAGTTAGTACAGCATGTATGGCAAACAATGTGGACATTATTCGAAGGATAAAAAAAAAATAGTATACCCAAAGGAATCTACATGTTCCTAAAGAAACACTTGTTCATCATGTTTACTGTTGCTCATTACATAATAGCCAGAATTTGGAAAGAGTCTAGATGTCCATCAATTGATGAATGGATAGAGACATGATATAGTATTGGTCTTTCTGTGTGTAGATCCATCTGTGGAGAATGGAGATGATTTAATAGAAAATTTATTCTAATAGCAGGAAAGCAGGGTGGGGTGAAGTCGTGGGAGAATGATCAACAGTTACAAAATCATGGTTACATAAGAATAGTGAAGTTCTGTTGAAAGTAAGATGAGTACGGTTATTAAGGTTATGTGTGCATTACAAACTAGTAAGAGGGGTATTGCTATTCTCACTACAATGAAATTATAAACACTGAAGTTGACACATATGCTAAACCCTCATATAGTTATTACACATTGTATACATGTGCCAAAGTATCATACTGTGCCACATAAATATATAGGATCCTTACATGGATTAAAAACAAAAACTTGAGACTGAAGATTTCACTTCCCAGCCATTTCAAACCCCACATGAGGTGGCCCATAATTACCAGTAATTATAGCTACAGGAAATCTGACATTCTTCTGACCTCTACAGACACTTACACATGCACTCACACACACACACACACACACACACACACACACAGAGAGAGAGAGAGAGAGAGAGAGAGAGAAACACACCCATACACACACAAACATATAGCTACACACACACACTCACAGAAACACATACATACACTTATGTGCACAAACACATATACACATACACACGTGAACACACACTTACTTTTTTTGATGATGCTTTTGTAAAAGTGCTCACATGAACTCTTTCTGATCCAGCAAAAATACAAGGCCTCTGGTTCCAAATGAATCACTACACTGTATAATGTGCCAATTAAACTATCAGGATTCATTCTGCTTGTCATATAATTCTATTCAGCATTTAGAAAATATTGTATATTAAATAATTCATGTCCTGAACACAAAGCTCCTCTTCAGGGATTTATTTCAGAATTTTAAATCAGAGGAAATCTCATCTAATGAATTGAATGCTTCTTTCTTGCTCAATAATGAGGTTCATTTCTCCTTTTTGCTCTGGTTGTCAAAAATTTTAAAGCTTAACCTGAAGTACAATCACAAAAGTTATTATTCTAACCTCATGACTGCAGTAGCTGTAGCTTCTATTGTTCATAAGTTTGATGTTTTCTAACAATATAAAGCTTAATGATGGAGAGAGAATTAAACATAAATTAATCTGGTAAATTAAAATACAAAAATAGTATACTATACATGATATACAAGTGACAAAGCTTCAAATATCTTTATATAATAGCTCACCACTTTTGAAATAAAATATTAATATATAAGATTACTTGTAAAGCCAAGCCCAGTGGGCATAAACACCTCATTTCATTTATATGATTGCTTTAATAGAATGTGAGGATTTTTCAAAAGGTTTCATTTGGTCTTGATTTGACTGTTAGTGATTTTCAAATTATTTTAGATTTTAGAAAGCATCCAATCTGCTACTCTAAAATAGTTGAAACCAGTATCATCATTCTATATCATTTTCAGAAGTGATTATCAATGGAACAAAATTTTACATAGAAAAAAGGAATAACTTCTACTAAGAAACAAAAAACAATTGAATTATCAGCATCAAAGTGAGAGAACCTTCAAATATTTGTTTCTAAAGTACTTAATTGGAATAATTGGTCAAAAAAATTAATGACGAGCATGGCTATGCATTTGAGAGGGTCCAAGAAGAAGAGGAATGAAGCATGAAGCAAGAAAAGGGAAGGGGGAAGTGATGTAATTATATTATAATCTCAAAAACAAAAAGGAAAAAAATTTTAAAATAAAATAAGAAGCCCATTAACTATGCTTATGAGAGCTTTCCTAAAGGAGAAATAATAAGCTTAAAAGTAAACTGAAGAGTACATTTTAATTTTTGGCTCTCTTGCATTTTTGTAAATAATAACTATATAGTGATATATTCAAACAATGTGAGTCAGCTATTCTAACACTGTATGTGCCTATTAGAGAAAATATTCAGGTTTGCAGTTTTTGCTAACAAATTGTGATAGCTAGAAACTAAACAAATAGCCACATGCATACTTTAGCTTAAGTTCCCCCTACACTTCTTCTTAATAAAAAATGAAAGAAAGAGGGAAAGAAAGAAAGAAAGAAAGAAAGAAAGAAAGAAAGAAAGAAAGAAAGAGAGACAGACACACACACACACACACACAGAGAGA
>NC_034611.1:25094412-25098876 GCF_900095145.1 Mus pahari | reverse complement strand
AGAGAGAGAGAGAGAGAGAGAGAGAGAGAGAGAGAGACCAGAAAGAATGAGAATGTAAACTGAAGAAACAGAGCCACATGGTCTTCCTCTTGGTTTCATTTTGTTATAACAATCCTTTATTGGATAACTTGCTGTAAAGACACTTGGAAATGTTACATAGAAATCTATGGCTGATGAAGCTTTTGAAAATACATACAAATATATACATGAAAACAGTTTAAATGAAGTCACTTTATAATAAAGTCTCAATGTTCCTACTGAAACCTATAGGCAAATAAACACATACCCAGTACAGGCCCAATTCAAGAATGACTTGTCTGCTTTGGTGTTTTGGGAAACTGAATCCCATAGCCCACCAATCATCGGAAGCTGTTATCAATGCTTCTTGGTACCTTAGTACCTTCCAGAACTGACAAAGATTTAAGTAATATATAAATATTTTATATTATTTAAGTAATTACACATATATACTTATATATATATATAATCTCATAATGTTGTGAGAATGACAGGGAGAATGACTGAAGTATATTGAACAAACATTCTAGAGAAATCAAACAATATATTCAGAAAGCCTAGAACCAGAGGCCCAAGAAATGTAGGATGGATAGAACAACTACATAAATATCTTTATAAGCTGCTGAAGGCAGATGTGCCAAGTGGGCAGAAAACGAATGCTAGAGAGGATTGTGTCAGCTGAGCAACACTTGGAGAACAAGCTAAGATGTAAGGATTTTAGCTTTTATTCTCATAGCAGTTAAAGCCATTAAGGTTTGTTTGTTTGCTTGCTTGCTTGTTTTGCTTGTTGTTCAGAGAAATAATTACTTTTTTATTCTAAATGATAATCCTCCTTGGTTTAGTGTTATAAGGCTGACAATGAGCAGAACAGATGCAGAAAGACCAGAAAAGAAATTATAATAGTCCACACAAGAAATAAATTTCTCCATCTAACAATAGGTCACTCAAAGGAATTCATGTCCTTAACATCTCTTACAAAACTCTTACATTAACAAGATATATTGGCAATTGCAGTAATTTTAAAGACATGGAAAGGATGTATAACATTACAGATGTGTATATTCTGAGGGATGACCATTTGGATTTAAGTAACCAGTCAATATGTTTGTCCCTGACAAAGACTATTTGTCCCACCCACAGCACTGCAGTTGTTTGTCTGGGGTTACCTATAAGTCTTGGGAGTAAGGCCTCTTGGGCTGTCCTCTGTCAACATTAGTGTATCTATTGTTGTTGACCTTGTTCAGTTCATGCTTAGGCAAACACATTCTCATAGCAAACTCTCTGATTCTTTGGCTCTTAAAATCCAGAGTGCTCACTGAGTCTTAAGTACAGGTGTTGTATTATAGATTTATTCAGATTGGGTAAGTTGTACTTACATATTTTGGACTATATAGTATATGCAACAAAAATTCATGGAAAAAAGACCATGAGTTTGCAAGAGAACAAGGAAGAAGATAAGGAGGGGGAAAGGGAAGGGGAAATGATGTAGTTATATTATAATCTCAAAAAACATAAGGAAAAGTGAAATAGTAAGATTAAGGTGTGAAGCTATTGAGTAAGCTGTCAATGAAATTGTGTCAGGATATTATCAACAGAGACAAATTCAAGAAGTCTAGCAATAATGTTGGATAAGAACAATACTTATATATCAACCAAAAAAATCCACCAGAATGATGTGTCAATACTTAATATCTATGCCCCAAACACAAGGGCATCCTAATTCACAAAAGAAACACTCCTGTATCTATAGTATAGCTATAGTATAGTACAGCTATATTGACTCTCACACATTGATAATGGGAGATTTTGATACCCAACTGTCACTGATATAAAGATAATAAGGACAAAACACTTAAGAAGTACCAATAAGCCAAATGGACCTAATAATATTTAATTGCACATATCACTCAAATACAAAAATTATCCCTTCTCCTTCACATCTAATGCAACTTCCTCCAAGATTGACCACATGCATGGGCACAAAGCATGTCTCAAAAGATACAAGAAAATTGAAATAATTCCCTGCAACCAATCAGGATTAAAACCGGATATTAACAACAACAGAAGCAACAAAAAGTTTACAAACTCATGAAAACCGAACTACTCTCTGATGAATTAGAAACTAAGTCAAAGACAGGCAGTGGTGGCACATGCCTTTAATCCCAGCACTTGGGAGGCAGAGGCAGGATGATTTCTGAGTTCGAGGACAGCCTGGTCTACAGAGTGAGTTCCAGGACAGCCAGAGCTACACAGAGAAACCCTGTCTCAAAAAAAAAAAACAAAAAAAAA
This sequence comes from Mus pahari, assembly GCF_900095145.1. Taxonomy (NCBI): domain Eukaryota; kingdom Metazoa; phylum Chordata; class Mammalia; order Rodentia; family Muridae; genus Mus; species Mus pahari. The sequence goes on along the minus strand of NC_034611.1, from coordinate 25,096,569 downwards.
AACCCAACAAATAAACAACAACAACAAGAAAAAACAAACAAACAAAAATCTAAGTCAAGATAGAAATTAGACTTCCTAGAATTCAATGAAAATGAATATGCAGAATACTCAAACTTATTTAACAAAAATGAAAGCTATGATAAGAAGAATGTTCATACCACTAAGGAACTACATTAAAACAACAACAACAACAACAACAACAAAAAAAAACCTACAAACCAGATAGCATTCAACAGAGGAATAGATACAGAAAATGTGGTACATTTACATAATGGAGTACTACTCAGTTATTAAAAAACAATGAATTCCTTCCCAGTACTCCCCAGAGCTGTGTCTCTAGTTGCATATGTAGCAGAGAATGGCCTAGTCAGCCATCAATGGGAGGAGAGGCCCTTGGTATTGCAAAGATCATATGCCCCAGTACAGGGGAATGCCAGGGCCAGGAAGCGGGAGTGGGTGGGTTGGGGAGCAGGGCAGAGGGAGGGCATGGGGGCTTTGGGAATAGCACTTAAAATGTAAATGAAGAAAATATCTAATAAAAATGCCTTAAATTAAAAAAAATGAATTCATGAAATTCTTAGGCAAAAGGCTGGAATTAGAAATTATCATCCTGAGTGAAGTAGCCCAGTCACAAAAGAACACACATGGCATGAACTTACTGATAAGTGGACATTAGTTCAAAAGTTCAGAATACCCAAGGTACAATTCACAGACCACATGAAGCTCAAGAAGAAGGAAGACCAAAGTGTGGAAGCTTCGGTCCTTCTTAGAAGGGGGTACAAAATACTTAAGGGAGGAAATACGGAGACCAAGTGTGGAGGAGAGACTGAAGGAAAGGCCATCCAGAGACTGCCCCACGTGGGAATCCATCCCAGATACAGTTATCAAACCTAGACACTATTGTGGAGGCCAAGAAGTTCGTGCTGACAGGAGCCTAATATAGCTGTCTCCTGAGAGGCTGTGCCAGAGCCTGACAAATACAGAGTCATATGCTCACAGCCAGCCATTGGACTGAGCACTGGGACCCCCAGTATTAGAGAAAGGACTGAAGGAACTAAAGGGGTTTGCAACCTGTTGGAGGAACATTATCAACCAACCAGAGCTCCCAGTGACTAAACCACCAACCAAAGAGTACACATGGAGGGATCCATGGCTCTAGGCTCGTATGTGGCAGAGATAGCCTTGTCAAACATCAATGGGAGGAGAGACCTTTGGTTCTGGAAGGCTTGAAGCTCTAGTGTAGGGGAATGCCAGAGTGGGGAGACAGGAGTGGGTGGGTGGATGGGGAAACACCCTTATAGAAACAGGGAGAAGGAGGATGGAATAGAGGGTTTCTGTAGGGGAAACCATGAAAGGGGATAGTATTTGAAAAGTAAATAAATAAAATATCCCATAAAAAGATACAAACAAACAAACAAAACAGCAACTTAGCAGCATACCTGAAATCTCTAGAACAAGAGGTAGTAAAACTGAAAAAGAGGAGACAGCAAAAAATAATCAAACTCAGGGATGAAATCAATTAAATAGAAACAAAGAAAACAATACACTGAAACAAAGAACTGACTCTTTGAAAAAAATCTAGAAAATAGACATATTCTTACCTAAACTAACTAAAAAGCAGGCAGATCCTATCTAAATTAACAAAAAGAGAAATGAAAAGGGAGACATAATGACAGACAACAAGCAAATGCAGAGAATCATAAGGACCTACTTTATAACCCTGAACTCTGCCAAATTAAAAACACTAAAAGAAATGGATAATTTCTCCATAGGACCCAATTACCAAAGTGAAAACAAAATCAGATAAATAATTTTAAAGGACCTAAATCCTCAAGTAAAATAGAAGAAGTCACTAAAACTCTTCCAACTAAAAAGAATTTAGTACATAATTTTACCAGACTTACAAAGAAGAGTTAACAATAATACTGTGTAAATTATTCCACAAAATGAAACAGAACAATGTCAAATTCATTGTGTAAGGGCGTGGTGATACACGCCTTTAATCCCAGCACTCAGGAGGCAGAGGCAGGCGGATTTCTGAGTTTGAGGCCAGCCTGGTCTACAAAGTGAGATCCAGGGCAGCCAGGGCTAAAGAGAGAAACCCTGTCTAATAAAACCAAAAAAAAAAAAAAAAAAACAACAACAACAAAAAAAAAA